>NC_084732.1:81314730-81354730 GCF_033978785.1 Entelurus aequoreus
AATTTTTCAGGATTCATGCAGATCCCAAATACAGATCAGCAGTTACCAGAAGGTAAGAAAAGTTGCTCTTGCATAACATTGCGAAACAAAACGCCAGATAATATGTCTTACCTTATACACACACCATAATAATACTCTTATGTTGAAGTACAGTACAATCAATCAAGCGGTGCGGCTTCATAGCTTACCATAGTCGTACTAAATTATTTTGATAGATTTTTGAGCGCTGTGTGTAATGTTCTATATTTTCAATGGAACATATACAATTTTGGTGCTGTTTACTTGAGTCATATTGCAGTCTGCATGTATCTCTTATTTTTGACTGCCATCTACTGGTCACATTTATCATTTCACCATGTACCAAATAAAATAGGTAAGCACAATCAAAATCATTCCGTAAATTCGGCGCACCGGGTTATAAGGCGCACTGTCGAGTTTTGAGAAAATGAATGGATTTTAAGTGCGCGTTATAGTCGGAAAAATATGGTAATTATGTGCAGTGTCTTATACAAGATATAAACAGCTTTTTGTCTTCCATCTCATATCTGATAGAGCCTTTGTGAACTCTCTTCCGAGTTCAAGATAATAAAATGTAACAGCCCACACTGGTTCAAGGATGTTCAAAACAGATGACGAGACAGAATACCCCTCAACGATTTATATATCTTCTTCTAGTTCACCATTTGTCTCCTCCATAGATGTTCTGCACAGCCTTCACGTTTATTTGCATTTATGTCGGTGACACTGGAGTAAGGAGGGTCCTTAATGTTTCCTGCTGAGTTCAAAGGCGCCGAGCATGTTGAAGCGTAAACGATTTGAGCTAGCATGAGGTGGTGTCAAAGCAGAGCAGATAAATTATAAAATGTTGGTGTGTGGCCTTTTTCACACACCAAATGTAAAGGATTGCATTAAGTGTGAGCCAAACAGGAGGCAGCCGTTCTTGTTTATTTAGAGCTTATCAACACCAGCAATATACCACCCAAGTATGTTTGAATTCACTGAACCTGCATTCCGTAACGCTGGTGTTTTGATTTGCTGCTGGAATAAAATCCTAAGCGTGGAAAGTTTGTATGGAGTGTGTGTGTGTGTGTGTGTGTGTGTGTGCGTGTGCGTGCGTGCGTGCATGCGCAAAGTTTGGCTTTTCTCCACTGTGTGCTCCAAAAAATGGATTTGCGCCATAAGTTTTTGGAAAAACACACTTGGATTTATGCATGGGGAAAATACACACACCTTGAAGGTTGGTTCATTGTAGTTGGTAGGAACCGGTGTGATGTTTATACTATATTGTTTTGCACAACTTTTGAATATTTTCATTATAGATTATGAAATCTAAACAAACCACAAAAAAAAAAAAAACAGCTTAAGAAGAGAAAAAAATGTGGATTGCAGTGTTGAAACAGAAACGGTAGAACCGTGTTTTCCGGACCATAGGGCGCACCGGATTAGAAGGCGCATTGCCGATGAATGGTCTAGTTTTGATCTTTGGGTAACATTTTAGTATTGGGAACACATTCTAAGTAACAAAGACTTAATTTAGAGTTATTTGGACACTAGGGGAACATATAAGGGTTAGGGTTACTAATAAGCAATAATTCTGAGGTTATTGAGGGAAGACTCTTAGTTAATGGCTTACTGGTTGTATAATAAAGCCATGCACAATAAGGCATTAATAAGTACTTAATAATGACTAATTAAGAGCCAATATGTTACTAATTTGCATGTTAATTAGCTGCTAATTAATGGTGAATATGTTCCCCATACTAAAGTGTTAACCTTTTTTCATATATAAATCGTACCGGATTAGCGCATCGAAGGGGTCATATTTTCATTTTTTTCTAAATGGAAAACACTTCCTTGTGGTCTACATAACATGTAATGGTGGTTCTTTGGTCAAAATGTTGCATAGATTATGTTTTACAGATCATCTTCAAGCCGCTTTCTGACGCCGTTTTGTGGGCGGTCTTATTTACGTGGCTCACCTTCGACAGCGTCTTCTCCCTGCCATCTTTGATGTAGCGGTGTAGCGTTCAAGGACGGGGGTGGAAGAAGTGTCAAAAGATGGAGCTAACTGTTTTAATGACATTCAGACTTTACTTCAATCATTAACGGAGCAGCGTCTCCTCATCCGGAAACAAGACCGGAAATGTGTCCCGTGAAAAACCGTCCGACCGGAACCCTCTAATAACTAAAGTTCCTTGGGTGAATAATGTAAACTCACGACACCGGTATGTTTTAGCGCTTTCATGGCGAGTTTACTGACAGATATACTGTAAGTAAGAACTTTACACTACTTTATATTAGAAATGCCAACCACGGAGAGTAAATGTCCCATAACAAGAAGATAGAGAAAAATAATTAACTCATTGACGACGGTGTCACTACGGACTACAAAGGCGGATGCGCGCAATTTTTCAGGACTTATGCAGATCCCAAATACAGATCAGCATGTACCAGAAGGTAAGAAAAGTTCATTTTGCATATGTGACAGACTTCCACTGTCGACCGGGTTCCATGGACCACCAAGCACAGACATGACTTCGAGCAGGGTTGTGACTTTGTTTATTTTTTCCAATAAACCTTAGTGCAGGTCGCTTTTCAGCTCCTCTTCTCTGCTCGCTCTTTGGTTCGCTTTTCAGCCTCCCTCGTCTTCGTCTGCGTCTCCCGCTTAGTCGCTTCCGCTCCTCATGCGCTGCTGGCTCTCCAACTTCTTCTGCCCCGTCGTTCTCGGCTGCCGCCCTTTTACACACTGGGAGGGGATTACGCAATTGTGCGCAGCCGGGCGATCCACGCACCTGATGTTTATTACGGCAACGATCCCGGCGCACCTCGCCTCGTTGCTGGCCCTCCGGCGACGCCGCCATCTCGGGGTCGGCCCCGGCGTGCCCCGCCTCGCTGTCGGTCTGCCGGTCACGCCTCCCCACAGCATAATATTGCGAAACAAAACGGCAGATAATGTCTTACCTTATACACACCATAATAGTACTGGTATGTTGAAGCACAGTACAATCCATCAAGCGGTGAGGCTTCATAGCTTACCAAAGTCGTACTAAAACATTTTGATAGATTTTTGAGTGCCGTGTGCAATGTTCTATATTTTCAATGGAACATATAACATTTTGGTGTTGTTTACTTGAGTCATATTGCAGTCTACACGTGTCTCTTGTGTGTGGCTGCCATCTACTGGTCACACTTATCATTACACCATGTACCAAATAAAATAGCTTCGAGGTCTGTAAGCAAAAACAGAATTATTCCGGACATCAGGCGCAACGGGTTATAAGGCGCACTGTCGAGTTTTGAGGGGGGGAAAAAAGGATTTTAAGTGCGCCTTATAGTCCGGAAAATACGGTATTTGAGTGGAGATCCTGAAAGACGGGAGCAAAAACAAAAGTGTTGAGTTCATATAATAAATCCCCCCCCTTTCCATCCTTTAATCCACCCCCCCCTGCAGTCGCAGCCAATCAGAAAGGAGCTGTGACTGCAGGAGAACAACTGGCCCAAAAGCAGGAACCGAGAAGATTAGGACCCCATCCCCTCCTTCCCTGTCATGTTAATTTCTCACTCCAGACCTTCATGGGCTCATCCCAGCATCATGTCCTCCATCCCCTTATCATGCGTCTCACCTTCGTTTAATCCGGGACTTTTGTCATTTATTTCCCGCAAGGTTGAAATCTTCTCGCTTCACTCGGCGCGTTTGCCTCCTCGTCCGTCTCTTCATATTTTTTTCTTGCGAAAATCTCCCCGTCGTGTGCTTTGATCCGAGCCGTTTGGACACATTAGCATAATCCTCCTTTTTTCCCTTCGTCCTCTACTTGGCTCTGTTTCCCTTAAAACCCCATGCCCAGTCCCGGCTTTTTCCCTTTTTCTCCGCCTCCTCCTCCAGTATTTACTGCCTCTTTCAGTAAATAAAGCGGGCACAGACGAGACGTGTTTAGAGGCTGACGAGGGCAGAGAAAAGGACACTAATGACAAGAACTTAATTTAACCTTCTTTGTACAGTAGGTCCTTTACAAGCTGGCCTGACCAGACTTTTAAAAAGGATTCCCCCTTTTTACTAACCGGTTAGGACACTGTTAACTACGTTAACAGGATGAAGGTGATGAATGTTCATGCTAAAGTTACTGTACGGACAACGAGAACGGGAAACAAAATTTACCGTCAATTTTGGACTGTAGGAGACTACTTTTTTCCTACACTTTGAACCCTGCGGCTTATAAAACGGAGCGGCAAATTTATGGGATTTTCTTTGCCGGCGGCCATAATAAAAATACATTTGTAAAAAGGGGAGTGTTTTATTGTTTGTGCTTTGGTGCCATCTTTTGAACAAGTTCACAGTGCCTTTTAGTCTTCTAGCCGTCCATAGCGTTTCTACTCGTCTGGATTCGTCATTCATCACTCCAAGAAACGTTTGTACTTTTTTACAATATAGCAAAAACTTTACACTTACTAAACCGTACCATGTGATGTCTGTAAGAGTGTGTGGGGGGGTGTGGCCTGCGGACCTGCAGCGAAGCGGGGTGTGTCAGGATCGGCTTCGAGATTAGTGACAGGTGCGTAGATGACACAGCTGTGAGTGTTTGTCTGATCACCTGTCGCTCTGTTAAAGGCAGCAGTCGGGAAGGAGAGGAGGTTGTTGATGGTGGACAACGAGCGAGAGAAACTTGAACATGGCTGAAAAGCACAACTTATTGCAAAATAAATAATTGTTCGCAAAGATGAACACGGCTGTCATGTCCGTCGTTGGTGGTCCAGAGAACCCGGAGGAGCAAGACCTCCACAGAGTGTTTTCATGCATAATTGTACGTTCTATCGTAATGCACGTATAGCATTAGCTAATATACTAACACACTTACGAGTGTCTGTGTTAGTATTATTAACTTACAACGGCACTCTTTTTGTACTGTTTCACACATTCCTCAGTAAATTCACCGAAGACGTCACCGTGGAGTTATTGAGTCTGTTTAGTTGATTGGAGAGATAGCTTCCGCAGCTAGTAGGTCCATGACGATGAATTCTGTTTTGTTGGATCAATAACTTCTGGACAATCGGTAACATACATCTGCTTTCAACTTGCACTTACAGATGTAGCGACGGACTGTAGTTACTGACAGTGGTTTTCTGAAGTGTTCCTGAGCCAATGTGGTGATATCCTTTACACACTGAGGTCGCTTTTTGATGCAGTACCGCCTGAGGGATCCAAGGTCACGGGCATTCATTGTTGGTTTTCAGCCTTGCTGCTTACGGGCAGTGATTTCTCAGAACTTTTTGATGATATTACGGACCGTAGATGGTGAACTCCCTAAATTCCTTGCAATAGCTGGTTGAGAAATTTTATTCTTAAACAATTTGCTCACGCATTTGTTGACAATGTGGTGACCCTCGCCCCATCCTTGTTTGTGAATGACTGAGCATTTCATGGAAGCTGCTTTTATACCCAATCATGGCACCCACCTGTTCCCATTTAGCCTGTTCACCTGTGGGATGTTCCAAATAAGTGTTTGATGAACGTTCCTCAACTTTCTCAGTCTTTTTTGCCACTTGTGCCAGCTTTTTCGAAACATGTTGCAGGCATCAGATTCCAAACGAGCTAATATTTGCAAAAAATAAGGTTTTTCAATTCGAACGTTAAGTATCTTGTCTTTGCAGTCTATTCAATTGAATATAGGTTGAAAAGGATTTGCAAATCATTGTATTCTGTTTTTATTTACCATTTACACAACGTGCCAACTTCACTGGTTTAGGGTTTTGTACTAGTGATAGATCAAACAATGCTGTTTACTATTTGGTGCTTTGACCAGAGTTTTCTATTCCTTTCTGCGCAGTCATTCGTAAAGAAAAAAACAAACATGTTTATTTACAGTTCAAATGTATATACTTTTGTAAACAGGTAGATGAGCAGTATGACGCACCAACACATTAGCAGTGCAGTGTCAATACAGTGAGCGAGTGTGCCACACACTCACTGAGGCATCATTTACCCCTCACTAGTATGTCCCAAATGTGATGATTCTTGGAATATCAAGCCAATCCGACTTAATGGGTCAAAGTTTAGGGTTTTATAACCGTTATTTATTAGAAACATAAAAGCTGAGGCCACCCAGTAGAGATGCACATTTTGCCAAATGTTCACACTTTAGTGTGCAGGAGTTTTTTTTTTTTTTACATGACTGTATATCATAGTATAAGTGCTGATGTATCCTAAACAAGTTGAGACATGCGGAAGCAATTTTATATCGTCATTTTGATACATCTCCCTATGATTATGCAGTATATCAATCGACCAAAAGCAACCGAGGAAAAAAAAAAATTGGGCTGCATCATACTTTTGCAGCAAACATGAGCCGGGTGCGAGAAGATGGTTTTGCTCTTGGCATCTTACAAAAGACTTGTTTGTACTCGTGCCATCGTGCAGCATCAGCACAAAGTTGCAGGGCTTTGGCTTTTTTGCTGTCGAAGAACGCTCTCGTTTATGATGCTGGCACCGGCAGCTGACAAATGTAGGTCATCTTCAGACTTGAGCCATGTTTTATGTATCGTTTTACATCCACGCTCATTTAGTCTCCTGGAGATGTCAACAATGCTGCACTTTATCAGTCACAGTCGTGTCAAGCTCATGGTCGGGATTTTGTCATCGCAACTAAGTTTCTGCATTCATCTACTATCAAAATTGTTTATTTTTTAATTAATCGCCATTCTTATTTGTAGCAATTCTCAACCCAAAATCGATTTTTTAATGTCAAAATGTTGGTGTTGTTTACTTGAGTCATATTGCCATCATAGTGCAGTCTACATGTATATCTTATGTTTAACTGCCATCTACTGGTCACACTTATCATTACACCATGTACCAAATAAAATTGCTTTGAGGTCGGTAAGCAAAACCAGAATTATTTTGTACATTAGCGCACCGGGTTATAAGGCACACTGTCGAGTTTTGAGGAAAAAAAAAGATTTGAAGTGCGCCTTATAGTCCGGAAAATACTTAATATCCAAATACATTGATTATATATCGATTATTTAAATATAATATGTACACATATATATTTATAGGCTATATATATATATTGTTACTTTACATGCAGTCAGCTTTCGGCCCCCCCCAGGTAAAAAAGTTTGGACACCCCTGCACTAGATGGAGTATACAATCAGAATAAAAATGTAAGACTTTTCTTCAGTTAAATGTTTACATACAACATGTTTATTTAAATGTTAGCCTCGGTGTCAGACGGTGCTTAAACTTCTAATACGTTTTTTTGATGAAGTCATGGACGCGGACCTGGCTGGTCTGCACAGAGCGGCGGGGCGGGGCCGATTAAAGGCATCACACAGGCCGCTGCTGGAGACTCTGCCAAGAAAATAGGCAGCTTGATTCTGCCCTGCCAGGGTGAAATTTTCTCTGGCCGCTGACCGGTGCGGTCTAGAATCAGATAAGCCGCCTGTGTCAAATAAACCCAAGCACAGTCGGCGGAAGATCACAGTGACAAAGGAGAGGCATTTTCAGGAATCATATTTATAGGAATATATTCAGTTGTGGTTCTGCCACCTTAAATGACCCCTATTAAATGTTTTCCACTTTAATTCCATCCATCTATCCATTTTCTACCGCTTGTCCCTTTTACCTATCCTTTAACTTGTTAATAGAAACTACTAAGGTTGTCCCAATACCAAGATTTTGGTACTTAGACTTAGACTTAGACAAAGTTTATTGATCCACAAGGGAAATTGTTCCACACAGTAGCTCAGTTACAAAGGATGGAAAGGATAAGGATGGAAAGGATAATGCACACAAGGGCACAAAAAGAGGGCAAACTACTAAGGTTGTCCCAATACCAAGATTTTGGTACTTAGACTTAGACTTAGACAAAGTTTATTGATCCACAAGGGAAATTGTTCCACACAGTAGCTCAGTTACAAAGGATGGAAAGGATAAGGATGGAAAGGATAATGCACACAAGGGCACAAAAAGAGGGCAAACTACTAAGGTTGTCCCAATACCTAGATTTTGGTACTTAGACTTAGACAGAGTTTATTGATCCACAAGGGAAATTGTTCCACACAGTAGCTCAGTTACAAAGGATGGAAAGGATAAGGATGGAAAGGATAATGCACACAAGGGCACAAAAAGAGGGCAAACTACTAAGGTTGTCCCAATACCAAGATTTTGGTACTTAGACTTAGACTTAGACAAAGTTTATTGATCCACAAGGGGAAATTGTTCCACACAGTAGCTCAGTTACAAAGGATGGAAAGGATAAGGATGGAAAGGATAATGCACACAAGGGCACAAAAAGAGGGCAAACTACTAAGGTTGTCCCAATACCAAGATTTTGGTACTTAGACTTAGACTTAGACAAAGTTTATTGATCCACAAGGGAAATTGTTCCACACAGTAGCTCAGTTACAAAGGATGGAAAGGATAAGGATGGAAAGGATAATGCACACAAGGGCACAAAAAGAGGGCAAACTACTAAGGTTGTCCCAATACCAAGATTTTGGTATTTAGACTTAGACTTAGACAAAGTTTATTGATCCACAAGGGAAATTGTTCCACACAGTAGCTCAGTTACAAAGGATGGAAAGGATACGGATGGAAAGGATAATGCACACAAGGGCACAAAAAGAGGGCAAAATCAAAAGGTATAAAGTAGACTAAAAATGTACCATAGTAGCAATATAAAATAAAACATACATGTAATATTTACATAATTTATATAAAGTATATTGTAAATGGTAAATGGGTTTTATTTGTCTAGCGCTTTTCTACCTTCAAATTCCAAGCTGCTGTTTTGAGGCATATTAAAAAAATAAATAACTTCAATAATAAATATGGCAGTGCCATGTTGGCATTTTTTTCCATAACTTGAGTTTATTTATTTTAATGCATCCAGCGGGGCATCAAAACAAAATCAGGCATAATAATGTGTTAATTCCAAGACTGTATATATCGGTATCGGTTGCTATTGGAATCAGTAATTAAGAGTTGGACAATATCGGAATATCGGATATCTGCAAAAAAAGCCATTATCGGACATCTCTAGTTTGAACCTTTTACGTGAATCGATACGCGGTAGTACAGACGGAATCCCGCACCATACACAGACTAGTAAAACTCCGCAGTGATGAAGTGTTTCCCTGGGAGATGACAGTAATCTGGAGAGAAAAAGACGTGTGTTGGACGCAAGGACAAAACCTTTACTTAACTTCCTAAGTCTCTTCAGACGTGCAGAGTCCTCTATCGTTCTCCAGAGTCCACATCTGTTTCCACACAGCCCTTTCTTTCTCGAAGCTGTTCATCCCTTCATCTGTTGAGCCCCTGTGATAAGCAGCATTTAGACAGATATATTGCTCCCATTAGAGGCACTTGATTCCGCTGCTCTACAGGAAAGAGCGGGCCATTAACTTGCTGCTCCCGGCCACTTAAAGACGCACACATACATCTACTTAAAGACACGAAGCACACACACCTCGCAGCGTGTGTGCGTCCGCATCAAAAAATGTGGCGGGCGCTCAAATTGCTTGTGGTGAAGCAAGGCCGCCATCCAGAAACCTTTATTCTTCTTTCGTTTGGGAAAATATTGACCACGAAATCTTATGCAAAGAAAAAAAATACGAAGTACGGAGTAAATTGATTCCTGGGATGCATTAAAGAACCGCACGAGGAAAACATTAAAGACGTAAAAAAAAAACCAGCTCGTGCAGGCCTGTGCGCGTGTCCGCCTCAGAGGAAGGATTCATTGGTGCTAGTAGCAATGCTGAGGTGGGTAGATTATTTCCTGATGATCAGGATTAAAGCAGCCAGGGAGCTCATCAACCTTCCTAGGATGTCCCTGCAGGTCCAACCTGATAAAACAACAGAGCACGCGTGCACGCATGAGGGAGGGCCAGGTATTTATTTCGCCCGTGTGTTGGTATGTGTCAGGGTATTTGCGTGTTAACTCTGCTCGCTCGTCCAATTTGGGGGGAAACTGGTTTATGTATCGAAAAGATGAGGGAAGGCATTTCTGCTGACGGAGACGCTTCTTCTGGTGAGAACATTTTTGTTGCCGCCGTGCCGTTTCTGCCAAGATTCTTCTGTCAGACTTGGAGTAAAATGTGCTTTTTGTTCGATTCTAGTTGCATTTATTTGTGTTTCGGAAATCTATATAAAATATGTACTGTAGTACGTCAAAACCAGTGAAGTGGCACGTTGGGAAAATGGTAAAAAAAAACAACACAGAATACAATGATTTGCAAAATCTTTTTCAACGTATATTCAATTGAATAGACTGCAAAGACAAGATATTTAATGTTCGAACTGAGAATCTTATTTTTTTGTGTGCAAATAATCATTAACTTAGAATTTAATGGCAGCAACACATTGCAAAAAAGTTGGCACAGGGGCATTTTTACCACTGTGTTACATGGCCTTTCCTTTTAACAACACTCAGTTAAGGTTTGGAAACCGAGGAGACCAATTTTTGAAGCTTTTCAGGTGGAATTCTATCCCATTCTTGCTTGATGTACAGCTTAAGTTGTGGTATTTGACACTTCATAATGCACCACACATTTTCAATGGGAGACAGGTCTGGACTACAGGCAGGCCAGTCTAGTACCCGCACTCTTTTACTATGAAGCCACGCTGTTGTAACACGTGGCTAGGCATTGTCTTGCTCAAATAAGCAGGGGCGTCCATGATAACGTTGCTTGGATGGCAACATATGTTGCTCCAAAACCTGTATGTACCTTTCAGCATTAATGGTGCCTTCACAGATGTGTAAGTTACCCATGCCTTGGGCACTAATACACCCCCATACCGTCACAGATGCTGGCTTTTGAACTTTGCGCCTATAACAATCCGGATGGTTCTTTTCCTCATTGGTCCGGAGGACACGACGTCCACAGTTTCCAAAAACAATTTGAAATGTGGACTCGTCAGACCACAGAACACTTTTCCACTTTGCATCAGTCCATCTTAGATGAGCTCGGGCCCAGCGAAGCCGGTGACGTTTCTGGGTGTTGTTGATAAATGGCTTTCGCTTTGCATAGTAGAGTTTTAACTTGCACGTGTGCTGTTCGAACGTTAAGTATCTTGTCTTGCAGTCTATTCAATTGAATATAGGTTGAAAATGATTTGCAAATCATTGTATTCTGTTTTTATTCACGATTTACACAACGTGCCAACTTCACTGGTTGTGGGGTTTGTAATAACAAAGCCAAAACAACAACATGCTGAACCGTTCTAATTTTTTCAGCCGCCCTGCCGACACGCACACACACTGTCACTAGCCCTGTGGTGCACTCCAAGTTTGAAACTCCATAACTTTAGCAGCCATGTTGCTACAATAAACAGGAATTTAAAAAATGCAATCCACTTGACCCTGTTGGTAAATCGTCTTTGTATGCAGCTAGTAGGGAGGAAAGGAGCAGGCAGTGTTGACGATGCTGCGGATGCAAAATTAGAAAAAATGCTGTAAAAAAGCTAAAACCTTGCTTAAAAAACGCATAAAGTAGCACCGATAAAAGTAGCTACTGACGACACTGCTGCGCTAACTAAATGAGCACCGGAGATCAATCAATGGCTGTGCTACCGTGCACACAATGGATGAAATGTTTGTACACAGGGACAAAGTTCGTACACCAAAGCATATTTTTTTATTCGGTCTCTGGTTCGTAAATGGAGAAGTTTGTGCAATGGGGGGGTTCTTAAATCGAGGTTCTACTGACAACTTACACACTCTGTTTCCCTGTTAACAGGCGCATAGATTCCATCTCTGGCGCCTCTGGTATATGTTTATTTTTTTATCATAAATACATTAGAATATATTATATCTATTTTACATTGTTGAAATATCAGTGGTAAACATTTTTTTATTTTTTATTTTATGATGATTTTATTCTTTGAAGAACAAATGAGTTTGTGCAATTGCAATGCCTTGATGTTGATGAGGTTAGTACACAGTTATATCTTGCGGTTGTAATAATAATTGGCGTTTATAATTGTTTACGTTGGATAAGAGTCAAATTTGTGCCCTGTGAATGACTGGCAACCAGTCCAGATGTGTCGTCTGCCTGAACTGGATTTTCAAAATGGACCACCAGAAATGGCTACTTATGTTTTAATGTGTACGTTGGTAAACATCACTCCCTGACAACCTGGAGAACAGTGACGGCTATGGGGTTAGGTGCCCAAGCTTCTTTTTTTTTTTTTAGCTCGGTAGTTAGCACACTCGTCTCTCATGCCCATAACCCAGGTTCCGGTCCCGGGCGGAACAGAAAAGCAGGGACTGAACCAGGCGGGTATACGCCGAAAAAAGTTCAATGTTAATCTTGCATCACATTTAATCATCGCAATGTAATCATCACATATTTGTATTATGTACACAGTTTTACTTTTTCCCTCGGAGCCTATCTTTGTAAGCAGATATTTTTTTTTGTTAATGAGTTTTAATTTATTTTTCAACTTTGAAATTACGGTTAAATGTTGCATCTTCACCCCTGTTGGGGTTTGTGTAAGCTCACAACCGATATTAAGAACTCGAGTAATGAACTTAATGATAGTAATATAATGTTCTGATGACGCCAGTTGTTTTTTTATTATTAGTTTTTCATATAATTTAAACCAACTTACGCAATGGGTTGTATAAAAACTCCTCATAATGCAAAGGCTTATTCAAGATGTTTAACTTCATGATACACTATATTGCCAAAAGTATTTGGCCACCTGCCTTGACTCCTATATGAACTTGAAGTGCCATCCCATTCCTAACCCATAGGGTTCAATATGATGTCGGTCCACCTTTTGCAGCTATCTTTTCTTTCTTTAGCCTTTATTTAACCCAGGGGTGTCCAAACTTTTTCCACTGAGGGCCACACACGTAAAAATTTAAGCATGCGGGGGCCATTTTGATATTTTTCATTTTCAAACCATAACAAAATATATGGATTTTTTTTTTTTTTTTTTTACCTTTAGCGCTCCCGGGGACCATAAAGGGTCTCAGTCATTAAAATGTAAAAAATAAGTCAAATTATTATTATTTTTTATTTAACGCTTACAGCACATATGTCAGAGTCAAGGCCCGCGGGCCATATCCGGCCCGCGAGAAGGTTTTTTACGGCCCTTGGGATGATCTTGATTTATTATTAGAACCGGCCCGCAGACCGCAGATCTTTTACACGCACCAAGCGGATGCCGGTCCAAGGTTCCGAAAGGGGGCGAGCGGCCCGCCGGGACGCGCCTGCCGGCCGAAGGGCTGCAGCCCGGCCGTCAGTCGCGGAGCCCGCCGTGCCACGCGCGCCAAGGGGGCGGGCCGAAACCCGGCCCCGAGGCCCTGAGACTTCTGCTTTGTTTCCCCAAACCGCGCGTCACCGCCGGGCCCGCACCACCGTCGGGCTGCAGCCCGAGCGTCGGTGGCGGAACCCGTCATGTGCCGCGCGCGCCAAGCGGAGCGGGGGGGTCAAGCGGGCCGAAACCCGCAGGCCACCCCCTCACCACGAGGCCCTGAGACTTCTGCGTTTGACCCCTACGCGCGGCCCGTCGGGACGCGCCCGCCGTCAAGCCACGAGGGCCAGCCGTCGGGTCGCGGAGCCCGCCGTGCCACGCGCGCCAAGGGGCGGGCCGAAACCAGCGGGGGGTTTCGGGCACCCAACTCGCCTCCCTCCCACGGAGGGAGGAGGGGGGTTTAATGTGAACATTACTGTGCAATCACATATTTAGAGTTTTTACTCAATTCAAGTTTAAAAGTTAAAGTTTAATATTTGTTTTCACTGCATGTTACTTCTCCTTAAACAAAGTGTTGTTTTTGATTTATAGATTTTTGCACTTTATTTTATTGTATTTCAATTTAATTATATTTTAAAAATATTTCAGTTGAGTGGATGATAGAAAATTGCTATTATTGTTTTTTTCTTTGAAGTAAATTTAGCCCACTTTTGCTAAAATAGAAAATATAGGCTACTGATGGTGCCTTGAATACCGGTTTCTTTCATTTAATGTTCATGTTATGGGGATTTTTATATAAAGGAAATTTGTCTTTTGTGTCTGTTGAAAATTAAAGATTACTGACAGAGCCATAAGAAAATATTGCTTTATTTATCTGATCATATTGGAATATATTTGTTAGGTTTTCAGTAGGTTCAATTAGGTTCACTAGACTATATGCGTCATTTAAAAATTTTTCAATGAACATTCGAACAGTCCGGCCCTCGGCTTGTAGCTAAATTTTTTATTTGGCCCTCCGTCCATTTGACTTTGACACCCCTGGCTTACAGTAAATCTCTATATTAACTTCAGGTTGATATAAAGTAAAAAAAAAAAAAAAAAAAGGTTTTATGCCTTTTCTGTCAAAGACAACTTTGTTTTTTTTATAGTAAAACTGAAATATGCAGTATTTAGTAATTAGAGCCCTAAAAGATCAATAATGCAGGACACCATTGATTTTAATTCTTTAATATTTTTGAGTAATCACAGTGAAAAGTTAAATAAAATCTTACTAAATATATTTGGGATCCAAAAAGTCCCCCACTCATAAAGTGATACATTTTTATTAGTTTTTTTTTTACTTTTAACACTTAAATTACGAGATCAACTTCAGATATATCTGTCGATTTTACGTTTGAACTATTATTTTGTTTGTATTATGCTCTTTTGTCAAATACAACTTTGATGTTTTTTTATGACAACCACACAATATATGCAATATTTTTTTCCACATAAAACATTTTAAAGTGATATTTTTTATGTAATAATTCAGTATAACACAGATTTGTAGTCTTTTTTTTTTTTTTTTTTTTTTAGCAATGGCAAAAAAAATAAAAATAAACAAAGACAAAAGAAAAAAAACAGCCTGCATGGCAGCTTTGTGTCAACATTGCAACTTTTTCTTGTTAGATTTCACCTCATTCCACTTTTTTTAAATGTTTTTATTTTTTATTTTTGCAATATTATCAATTTTGCAATTTTTGCAGAATGTGTGGCGGGCCGGTAAACAATTAGCTGCGGGCAGCAAATGGCTCCCGGGCCGCACTTTGGACACCCCTGATTTAACCAGTCAAAATCCCATTGAGATCAAAGATCTCTTTTTCCAAGGGCGACCTGGCCAAGAGGGCAGCAGCAAGGTTACATTAAAAACAATGAACAACACATAAAACATCAAATTTACAACATTAAAACTTGCTCACATAACACATGTGCATACAGACAAGGTAGACTGCAATCCTTTCACAGAAGCTTTAAACTCATTTAATGTAACAAGGGTTTGAAGTTGAAGATTCGATTGTAGGTTATTCCTAGCCTTCGGTGCTGAAAACCTATTTGATTGAGACTTTTATTAGTAGGTTGCTTTCTTGCCCAGTTCAGTTCTTACTTTGGGGACGACAAATTGCAGAACATTTATTGAACGAAGATTGTGACTTCCTTGTTTCTTTGTTAAAAGACAAGATGGATAAAATGGAGTGATACCCAGAATGGTTTTTAGATGAACACATACCAATGATTGAGGGGTCGTATCACAGCTTCAACTCCTCTGGGAAGGCTGTCCACAAGGTTGCAGAGTGTGTTTATAGGAATTTTCCACCATTCTTCCAAAAGCGCATTGGTGAGGTCACACACTGATGTTGGTCGAGAAGGCCTGGCTCTCAGTCTCCGTTCTAATTCATCCCAAAGGTGTTCTATCGGGTTCAGGTCAGGACTCTGAGCAGGCCAGTCAAGTTCATCTACACCAGACTCTGTCATCCATGTCTTTATAGACCTTGCTTTGTGCACTGGTGCACAGTCATGTTGGAAGGGGAAAGGACCCGCTCCAGACTGTTCCCACAAGGTTGGGAGCATGGAATTGTCCATAATGTTTTGTATCCTGGAGCATTCCTTTCACTGGAACTAAGGGGCCAAGTCCAACTCCTGAAAAACAACCTCACAGCATAATTCCTCTTCCACCAAATTTCACACTCGGCACAATGCAGTCCGAAATGTAGCGTTCTCCTGGCAACCTCCAAACCCTTACTCGTCCATCAGATTGCCAGATGGAAAGGCGTGATTCATCACTCCAGAGAAGGCGTCTCCACTGCTCTAGAGTCCAGTCCACGCTTTGCATTGGACTTGGTGATGAGTGGCTTAGATGCAGCCGCTCGGCCATGGAAACCCATTCCATGAAGCTCTCCGCGTACTGTACGTGGGCTAACTGGAAGGTCACATGAAGTTTGGAGCTCTGTAGCAACTGACTGTGCAGAAAGTCGGCGACCTCTTTGCACTATGCTGACCCCTCTCTGTCAGTTTACGTGGCCTACCACTTGGTGGCTGAGTTGCTGTTGTTCCCAAACTCTTCCGTTTTCCTAGCAAAGCTCAGCAAAGCTTGACTCAAAGCGTAGGAAAGCTTAACAGATCTTGGTTCAAAGCGCGGACCCCAGTCGCCACCGCATGCCACCAGACGACCCTCACGCTTTAACGCCGCTTTGCATGCCGCTTTGCATGCCGCTTTGCATGCCGCTTTGCATGCCGCTTTAAAGCGCCGTCAAAGCGCCGTTGGTGTGAACCTAGCATTACAAACGTTCGTAGCACCTCTTCCAAATGACGGCGCTTTGCTCGCCGCTTTAAAGCGCGGCAAGCGCCGTTGGTGTGAGGGGATTTCATTTTTTTATTTTTTTATTTTTTTTTTATTTTATTTTTTTTATTCTGCAAATTTTTTAAAACTTTTTATTCGACCCCTTTTACCGTATTGCATTTGCATTATCTTGTTTAGCACACTCATTGTTTATGTTTTTTTTTTTTTTTTTTTTTTTTAATTTTTTTTATTTTTTTGTTTTTGTTTTTTGTTTGCTCCATGCTTTTTTAACCTGTAAAGCACTTTGGTGCAATCTAAAAAGTTGTTGAAAATGTGCTATATAAATAAAGTTGACTTGACTTGACTTGACTTCACGACTGGATTTGTTGCACAGGTGGCATCCTATGACTGTTCCACGCTGGAAATCACTGAGAGCGGCCCATTCGTTCACAAATGTTTGTAGAAACAGTCTCCATGCCTAAGTGCTTGATTTTATACACCAAGTGATTATGACACCTGATTCTGATCATTTGGATGGGTGGCCAAATACTTTTGGCAATGTAGTGTATATATAGAGCAGGGGTCACCAACCTTTTTGAAAGCAAGAGCTACTTCTTGGGTACTGATTAATGCGAAGGGCTACCAGTTTGATACACACTTCAATAAATTGCCAGAAATAGCCAATTTGCTCAATTTACCTTTAACTCTATGTTATTATTAATAATTAATGATATTTACACTTAATTGAACGGTTTAGAAGAGGAGAAAACACGAAAAAAATGACAATTAAATTTTGAAACA
Organism: Entelurus aequoreus; assembly: GCF_033978785.1. Taxonomy (NCBI): domain Eukaryota; kingdom Metazoa; phylum Chordata; class Actinopteri; order Syngnathiformes; family Syngnathidae; genus Entelurus; species Entelurus aequoreus. Next base: position 81,332,046 of record NC_084732.1, read on the forward strand.
TAGTTTATCTTCAATTTCGACTCTTTAAAATTCAACCGAAAAAAAAGAAGAGAAAAACTAGCTAATTCGAATCTTTTTGAAAAAATTAAAAAAACAATTTATGGAACATCATTGGTAATTTTTCCTGATTAAGATTAATTTTAGAATTTTGATGACATGTTTTAAATAGGTTAAAATCCAATCTACACTTTGTTAGAATATATAACAAATTGGACCAAGCTATATTTCTAACAAAGACAAATCATTATTTCTTCTAGATTTTCCAGAACAAAAATTTTAAAAGAAATTCAAAAGACTTTGAAATAAGATTTACATTTGATTCTACAGATTTTCTAGATTTGCCAGAATAATTGTTTTGAATTTTAATCATAATAAGTTTGAAGAAATATTTCACAAATATTCTTCGTCGAAAAAACAGAAGCTAAAATGAAGAATTAAATTAAAATTTATTTATTATTCTTTACAATAAAAAAAAAATTTTTACTTGAACATTGATTTAAATTGTCAGGAAAAAAGAGGAAGGAATTTAAAAGGTAAAAAGGTATATGTGTTTAAAAATCCTAAAATAATTTTTAAGGTTGTATTTTTTCTCTAAAATTGTCTTTCTGAAAGTTATAAGAAGCAAAGTAAAAAAAAAAAAAGAATTTATTTAAACAAGTGAAGACCAAGTCTTTAAAATATTTTCTTGGATTTTTAAATTCTATTTGAGTTTTGTCTCTCTTAGAATTAAAAATGTCGAGCAAAGCGAGACCAGCTTTCTAGTAAATAAATAAAATTTAAAAAATAGAGGCAGCTCACTGGTAAGTGCTGCTATTTGAGCTATTTTTAGAACAGGCCAGCGGGCTACTCACCTGGTCCTTACGGGCTACCTGGTGCCCGCGGGCACCGCGTTGGTGACCCCTGATATAGAGTGTCACACAAACACACTACAGTAGCCCACATGCTGGATAATACATGATCCAGATGTGCACCACGGTTGTTAAATTAGTGCAAAAAAGGTGAAGCGCATGTCGACTGAGCAGTTTGATGGTGTCTCTCTCTCTTTGCCTTGAATAATGCAATATCCCAGCAAGGGTATGTGGGTCAGTGGGGCTTTACTTTACCCCGAGAGACCCTGCGCCACACACACACTTAATTCACTCACCGAGTTGTCTGCCCGTCTGCCGCCGTGGTTAACTCGCCGTGTGGCGTCGTGCATTTTTCATAAAGTCTGGGTAGCCCCGGTCAATATTTAATATCTGGTATTGACAGGCGAGACCGCTGGCAGGCAGGACTGCGAGCTCCCCTCCTCCTGCTTTCATCCGTCTCTGGGCCGTAATTAAATTAGCTGTGTCTGCCCATGACAAAGAGCCAGTCATTAGACAGTGAGGAGCTGCACTTACAGCGGATATGAAGTTAAGCAGGAATGCGCTGAGCTTAGTGTAAGAAAATGGAATAACTCACTTTCATTGTAATCCATCACATTTTCTTATCCATCCTAAATGCATTTGACATTTTAATTTTATGACTAGTACGGAGCACCTGTTTTACAACCGACTTCCACTTCCTGACACTTTTTTTTATTTGTCCGCAGTGCTCCCCACCTGCTCGCCGCTGGACTTCCACTGTGACAACGGCAAATGTATCCGCCGCTCGTGGGTGTGTGACGGAGACAACGACTGCGAGGACGACTCCGATGAGCAGGACTGCCGTAAGTGGGCCTCTTGTGGTGATGGAAGTTGCTGGTTGCTGAGAAGGGTGCTCCCAAAAAAATTGTATTCACATCTGAATTGTTATGTTTGTTTATTCAATTTCTAAATCGATTAATTGATTTATAAATTACAGCTTATTATACAAAATATATACTTTTAAATATTTAATAAATAAAATATAAAAGCAAACATATATTTTATAATAGTTTACTTGAAAAAAACATATATATATATATATATATATATATATATATATATATATATATATATATATATATATATATATATATATATATATATATATATATATATGAAATACAATAACAATTTGCATATGTGTGTGTGTATGTATGTATGTATGTATATGTGTATGTATATATATATATATATATATATATGTATACATACATACATATATATACATGTATAAATGTGTATATATATATATATATGTGTATACATACACACATATAAATGTGTGTGTGTGTGTATATATATATATATATATATATATATATATATATATATATATATATATGTATATATATAAATGTGTATACATATATGTGTATACATACACACATATAAATGTGTGTGTATATATATATATATATATATATATATATATATATACACACGTATAAAGGTGTGTGTATATATATATATATATATATATATATATACATGTGTATACATATATGTGTATACATACACACATATACATGTTTATATATATATATATATATATATATACACATATAAAGGTGTGTGTGTGTGTATATATATATATATATATATATATATATATATATATATATATATATATATATATATATTAGGGCTGCAACTAACGATTAATTTGATAATCGATTAACCTGTCGATTATTACTTCGATTAATCGATTAATAATCGGATAAAAGAGACAAACTACATTTCTATCCTTTCCAGTATTTTATTGAGAAAAAAAACAGCATACTGGCACCATACTTATTTTGATTATTCTTTCTCAGCTGTTTGTACATGTTGCAGTTTATAAATAAAAAGCCTCTGCGCATGCGCATAGCATAGATCCAACGAATCGATGACTAAATTGATCGGCAACTATTTTTATAATCGATTTAATCGATTAGTTGTTGCAGCCCTAATATATATATATATATATATATATATATATATATATATATATATATATATATATATATATATATATATATATATATATATATATATATATATATATATAAATATATACCTGTGTGTGTATATATATATATATATATATATATACCTGTGTGTATATATATATATATATATATATATATATATATATATATATATATATATATATATATATATATATATACCTGTGTGTGTGTGTATATATATATATATATATATATATATATATATATATATATATATATATATATGTATATATATATATATATATATGTATATATATATATATATATATATATATACCTGTATATATATATGTGTATATACCTGTATATATATATGTGTATATATATATACCCACATATAAATATGCATATATATACATATATATATACACATACACATGAATGTGTATATATACACAGACATATAAATCTGAATATATAAATACACACATATAAATGTGGGTGTATATATATATATATATATATATATATATATATATATATATATATATATATATATATATATATATATATATATATATATATATACACTTACACACACCACACACACATATACTGTATATTAATGTGTGTGTTCCCCTTTGCCTTATGTTGTTCAAATATCAAAGTGTAATTTTGGACCCCTGGAGAAACAGCAACTACTATTGCAGCTGCCAATGAGGATATAAACAAATAAACAAAATATTATGGTAATTTTCTTTTCAGGTCAAATTTAGTGACTTTTTTAAATCCCAGCCATAGTATCAGTTCAGTTTCGATACAGGTAGTTGGTGTGCCCTACACTCACTGAGGCGTTATTTACCCTAAAATATCATAAAATTCAGATGCCTTCTTGTCACGTTCTCCGCTAAAATACATGTATTGTATTCTCTAGCTAATATATCAATTATGTGGTCGCTGTGTTTCTATAAAGATTCAGCTTGATCAATTTTTTGTTCGGAACGGTTCGGTCGATGGCAAAAAGGGTCACTAAGTGTCCTTTTAAAATCTAATTGCCTCACATACATGATCAATACGGATCAATACTAAGTGTTTCCCGCTCTCCATCTCATCAACACAACAAAAAAACCTTTGATTTTTTTTGTTCAATTTTACCTCTCTTGAGCATCACTATTGTTAAAAACAGAACACATTTAACAGAGAAAGACGGTTATATTTTGTTTTTAATGAATATTTTATACAATTAGAGAAGGTACACTTTAAAATAACAAGTATAGCTATCGAGTTAGAATAAACTGAACCCTGTATAATAACAGAGCTACCTGTCCAGATGACTGCTGTTTACATGTCATGTGAGGATATAGAACCCTCTATTTTATCCTCCTTCCAACACATCTGTCGACATCTTTCTACATGTGCGTGCTGACTTTGCTCTGAACTCCATTTGTATTATTTTATTGAATATGTTGAAGGACATGATCGGTGATGATGCGAGTCAGCTGCAGCGCACATCTGATGATATTTAGATTTTTAATTTAAGACACAAGTTGGTTATTGAATCCAAACAATATGCCGTGTGGTGGCATACTGTGCTGGATATTATTAGGGGATGGGAGGATGAACCATCGGTTTTCGTCACCACCATCAATCTAAGCCAGGGGTGTCAAACTTATTTTAGATGGGGGGGCCACATGGAGAAAAATCTACTCCCAAGAGGGTAAAATCACGGCACGATAACTTAAAAATATAGACAACCTCAGATTGTTTTCTTTGTTTAAAAATACAACAAGCACATTCTGAAAATGTTCAAATCATAATGTTTTTTTTTTTGTTTTTTTTACAATTACATGTTGTTGAATTTAATGTGTCGTTATTTATACTTTGTGAATTAATTATGTGATAATGTTCATCAGTCAATTCATTGGTGTTAATTTTCAATCAAGATTAAAAAAAATAACATCAAAATTAGAGATGTCCAATAATGGCTTTTTTGCCGATATTACGATATTGTCCAACTCTTAATTACCGATTCCGATATCAACCGATACCGATATATACAGTCGTGGAATTAACACATTATTATGCCTAATTTTGTTGTAATGCCCCGCTGGATGCATTAAACAATGTAACAAGGTTTTCCTAAATAAATCAACTCAAGTTATGGAAAAAAATGCCAACATGGCACTGCCATATTTATTATTGAAGTCACAAAGTGCTTTTTTTTTTTTTAAATGCCTCAAAACAACAGCTTGGAATTTGGTACATGCTCTTCCTGAGAGAGCACGAGGAGGTTAAGGTGGGCGGGGTTGGGGGGGGGGGGTGTATATTGTAGCGTCCCCAAAGAGTTAGTGCTGCAAGGGGTTCTGGGTGTTTGTTCTGTTGTGTTTATGTTGTGTTACGGTGCGGGTGTTCTCCCGAAATGTGTTTGTCATTCTTGTTTGGTGTGGGTTCACAGTGTGGCGCATATTTGTAACAGTGTTAAAGTTGTTTATACGTCCACCCTCAGTGTGACCTGTATGGCTGTTGACCAAGTATGCCTTGCAATCACTTGTGTGTGTCAAAAGCCATACATATGTGATTGGGCCGACACGCAAAGGCAGTGCCTTTAAGGTTTATTGGCGCTCTGTACTTCTCCCTACGTCCGTGTACCACTCCGTACAGCGGCGTTTTAAAAAGTCACAAATTTTACTGTTTGAAACCGATACCGATTATTTCCGATATCACATTTTAAAGCATATATAGGCCGATAATATCGGCAGTCTGATATTATCGGACATCTCTAGTATTCAGCTGTCAGTGCTGCTGGAGTGATTGCCATTGCCCATTACCACATTTCAAAGCAGTTGCCACGTGCCGAGTGCAACCGGGTGTGGCGTCACGCGCAACCCGGCTACCGAAACATGTCATCGTTGGGTTTTAAGTGAATCGGTCAGTGCCAAAAAAAAGTGCCGGACTCAGTACCCATCCAATTTCCATGTCAATACAGCTTGTGAGTGTGCCATACACTCCCTCAGGCACCCTTCACTATTCAAATGTACCGGAATGTTCCTTGTGAGTCCGGGTGTGTATTGTATTAAAAACCCATCCCTAAATATAACCATTTAGCAAGAATGTGAAGAATATGACTGCCATTTGTTTGACTTTTGTTGCGCTTTGCAGATAAATTATTTAGGAAGTTGAATTCTGCAGGAGGCGGACCATGAAATCTGCAAAGTGAAACATTGGCGACAGATAATGTTTTTTTCTTTTATTTCTTGTGTGTGTGTGTGTGTGTGTGTGTTGGGGGTGTGTTTGTGAAGCAGGTATGAATTTTTTAGCTTCTTTCAGCGTAAATTGTGATTCCTTCCCCTTTGTCTCAAACTGCTTATTATTTAATGCATTTCCATTCTGTCCCGCCCTCAGCTTATTCCACCTTTTATTAAGGTGGTTTTATTCATTTAGTTTGAGATACTGACCTAAAGATTGTCAATCCCAAACACACACATGCATGACACTGCAATGTATGTCTATTTAAAGGGAATATGATCATGATCAGGAAGCCTGGTAATGACTCAAAAGCGGCGAGCACCCTTTGCCCTTTTGCCGTTTGGCAGCCGGGTGAGTGATCAGGGTCTTGAGGGCTTGTCCACCTTTGACCTTTCTTTGTTTACCTCGCTGATGGCATCAAACACGGCGAGCAGGGGCCACTGGGGGGAGAAACGCAGGTTAGTGCAGCCATTAAATGTGAGTAAAATCCGGTTTTAATTGGGATTTTACTGCCGCTTTAGTGGAGGAAATTGGACCGGATCAGCAGTGGAAATTGTTAGTGTGATGTGTGTCGACTGACGACGAATGAAAGATGCATGGAAGTAGCAAGAAATGAAACAATTAGCATGTCCTGTTTTATACAGTCAATCATTCTCCACATAGCGCTTCACTCACTACATTGCAGATTTGACAAAACCCCAATTCAGTGAAGTTGGCACGTTGTGTAAATGGTAAATAAAAACAGAGTACAATGATTTGCAAATCCTTTTCAACCTATATTCATTTAAATAGACTACAATGACAAGATACTTAACGTTCAAACTGGAAAACTTTATTTTTTGCAAACATTTGGAATTTGATGCCGGCAACATGTTTCAAAAAAGCTGGCACAAGTGGCAAAAAAGACTGAGGTGAACAAGTGGGTGCCATGATTGGGTATAAAAGCAGCTTCCATGAAATGCTCAGTCATTCACAAACAAGGATGGGGCGAGGGTCACCACTTTGTGAACAAATGCGTGAGCAAATTGTCCAACAGTTTAAGAACAACATTTGTCAACGAGCTATTGCAAGGAATTTAGGGATTTCACCATCTACGGTCCGTAATATCATCAAAAGGTTCAGAGAATCTGGAGAAATCACTGCACGTAAGCGGCTAAGCCCGTAACCTTGGATCCCTCAGGCGGTACTGCATCAAAAACCGACATCAGTGTGTGAAGGATATCACCACATGGTCTCAGGAACACTTCAGAAAACCACTGTCAGTAACTACAGTTCGTCGCTACATCTGTAAGTGCAAGTTAAAACTCTACTATGCAAAGCGAAAGCCATTTATCAACAACACCCAGAAACACCGCCGTCTTCGCTGGGCCCAAGCTCATCTAAGATTGACTGATGCAAAGTGGAAAAGTGTTCTGTGGTCTGACGAGCCCACATTTCAAATTGTTTTTGAAAACTGTGGACGCTGGTCCTCCGGACCAAAGAGGAAAAGAACCATCCGGACTGTTATAGGCGCAAATTTCAAAAGCCAGCATCTGTGATGGTATGGGGGTGTATTAGTGCCCAAGGCATGGGTAACTTACACATCTGTGAAGACACAATTATTGCTAAAAGGTATATACAGGTTTTGGAGCAACATATGTTGCCATCCAAGAAACGTTATCATGGACGCCCCTGCTTATTTCAGCAAGACAATAACAAGCCATGTGTTACAACAGGGTGCGGGTACTAGACTGGCCTGCCTGTAGTCCAGACCTGTCTCCCATTTGAAAATGTGTGGCGCATTATGAAGCCTAAAATACCACAACGGAGACCCCGGACTGTTGAACAACTTAAGCTGTACATCAAGCAAGAATGGGAAATAATTCCACCTGAAAAGCATAAAAAATTGGTCTCCTCAGTTCCCAAAGGTTTACTGAGTGTTGTTAAAAGGAAAGGCCATGTAACACAGTGGTAAAAATGCCCCTGTGCCAACTTTTTTGCAATGTGTTGCTGCCATTAAATTCTAAGTTAATGATTATTTGCCAAAAAAAAAATATATATATATATATATATATCTTGTCTTTGCAGTCTATTCAATTGAATATAAGTTGAAAAGGATTTGCAAATCATTGTATTCCGTTTTTATGTACGATTTACACAACGTGCCAACTTCACTGGTTCTGGGTTTTTGCGATACGTGAGCCGAGACGTCAGTCCAATGGAATCAGTTCAAGTGAATTATGGATTCAAATCCGTGATGTACGATTCACGTGCGGGAATGGTATCACGTCAGTTCCGTCCCCAGCCGACACGGCGCTTTGAAGCCGCGTCACGCCTTGACAGAACTCCAACATCAAACTGAAATCTCTGCTCTGTTGACGTCTGTGTCTCGGCGTCTCTTCATCTCTTTCGGTTCGTCTCGGTTGTCTATCAGACACACACACACACACACACACACACACACACACGCACACACACACGTGCACTGCGAGATAGATTATAGATTGCTACCTGCCTTGGGCCATCAGTCATTTGTTCCCCCCTGACTAACGTGTTTACTCTGCCCTGGGCTGGTGGGGGCAGCCATAGTCCATTGATTACGGGCGGGGACCGCAGAAGACTGCTTTTGAAAGTGCTTTAATTGATGGGAGCGTGATTAATTAAAAAAATTTTTAAAAAGAAGGTCGTGCAGAAAAAGGGTTTTGGAGAGAAACCGTGTCAATGTCATGGTGCTAAAAGTTTACTCCAGGCAGTGACTTATCTAACTAGCTCATGTGGATGACTAATATGTCTTTTATGTTCAGTCTCAAGGTTAACTGTCTTGTGAAATAGCATTTCCTTTTATATCCGAGCCGGGGTCCCCAATTAAGGCATAAATCACGCTGCAGGGGGGTCTAGGGAGGGCAGCAGTAAATTCAAACTGGTTTTGCATATAAAGCAAGTGGGATTTTATTTAGCTTATTGATTTCTCCAAAATGAATTCCCTCCGCAATAACTTCCATCAAGGCTATAAACACGACCTCTGTAGAATTCGCTCTTTAGAGCACTCGAAGGTATTTGTCCGGCTTAGCCCGGCCTCGCTGCTTCAGAGATTGTTTTGGATGGCGAGAAACCGTGGAAGTATTATTGTAGCGAAAATATTTGCCAACGCGTATCTCAATCTGTGCGTCTGTAATCCAATTTACGTGTCTGTGAACCATACTTGCCAACCTTGAGACCTCCAAATTCGGGAGATTGGGGGGGTGGTTGAGGTGGGCGGGGCCAGGGGCGGGGCGGGGTTAAGGGGGAAGGAGTATATTTATAGCTAGAATTCACTGAAATTCAAGTATTTATTATATATATATATATATATATATATATATATATATATATATATATATATATATATATATATATATATATATATATATATATATATATACACTACCGTTCAAAAGTTTGGGGTCACATTGAAATGTCCTTATTTTTGAAGGAAAAGCACTGTACTTTTCAATGAAGATAACTTTAAACTAGTCTTAACTTTAAAGAAATACACTCTATACATTGCTAATGTGGTAAATGACTATTCTAGCTGCAAATGTCTGGTTTTTGGTGCAATATCTACATAGGTGTATAGAGGCCCATTTCCAGCAACTATCACTCCAGTGTTCCAATGGTACAATGTGTTTGCTCATTGGCTCAGAAGGCTAATTGATGATTAGAAAACCCTTGTGCAATCATGTTCACACATCTGAAAACAGTTTAGCTCGTTACAGAAGCTACAAAACTGACCTTCCTTTGAGCAGATTGAGTTTCTGGAGCATCACATTTGTGGGGTCAATTAAACGCTCAAAATGGCCAGAAAAAGAGAACTTTCATCTGAAACTCGACAGTCTATTCTTGTTCTTAGAAATGAAGGCTATTCCACAAAATTGTTTGGGTGACCCCAAACTTTTGAACGGTAGTGTATATATATATATATATATATATATATATATATATATATATATATATATATATATATATATATATATATATATATATATATATATATATATTAGAGATGTCCGATAATATCGGCATGCTGATATTATCGGCCGATAAATGCTTTAAAATGTAATATCGGAAATTATCGGTATCGTTTTTTTTATTATCGGTATCGTTTTTTTTTGGTTTTTTTTGTTGTTTTTTATATTAAATCAACATAACAAACACAAGATACACCTACAATTAGTACACCAACCCAAAAAACCTCCCTCCCCCATTTACACTCATTCACACAAAAGGGTTGTTTCCTTCTGTTATTAATATTCTGGTTCCTACATTATATATCAATATATATCAATACAGTCTGCAAGGGATACAGTCCGTAAGCACACATGATTGTGCGTGCTGCTGGTCCACTAATAGTACTAACCTTTAACAGTTAATTTGACTCATTTTCATTAATTACTAGTTTCTATGTAACTGTTTTTATATTGTTTTACTTTCTTTATTATTCAAGAAAATGTTTTTAATTTATTCATCTTATTTTATTTTATTAATTTTTTTAAAAAGGACCTTATCTTCACCATACCTGGTTGTCCAAATTAGGCATAATAATGTGTTAATTCCACGACTGTATATATCGGTATCGGTTGATTTCGGTATCTGTAATTAAAGAGTTGGACAATATCAGATATCGGCAAAAAGCCATTATCGGACATCCCTAGTAAAAAGTCAAGGGCGGTCACGGCATGTTCTTGCCGCAATTGTTGGTCAATTTTTTGGGGCATTACAGCGAAACACGAGGGCGGTTGCGGCATTTGCCGCGGTTAAATACGAGCCCTGTATCACTTCTTGTGTATCATGAGGCACGGACGCTTCAGTATCGTTTGACCCATCACTACCATGTACATAATGGGATGAATCACTCCTACTGTTTGTCTCTCCAGCTCCCAGGGAGTGCGAGGAAGATGAGTTCCAGTGCCAAAACGGCTACTGTATCCGTAGCCTGTGGCACTGTGACGGAGACAACGACTGCGGCGACAACAGCGACGAGCAGTGCGGTGAGTACGAACACGCACGAGAGTCGCATCACCATTGGCCTTTTTTTACCATTGATTCGGCTTCTTCCAGACATGCGGAAATGTTCCGACAAGGAGTTCCGCTGCACGGACGGCAGCTGCATCGCCGAGCATTGGTACTGTGACGGGGACACGGACTGTAAAGACGGCTCCGATGAGGAAAACTGCCGTGAGTAATGAAAAGTTCAAATTACTTGGACAAAAAAAAACAGTCTGACGTTTGAACTTCGGGCGACTTGTCTGGAAGAACATGTGTGCAAACGCAAAATCAAGATTGTCCCTCAACGTGAGAACACTGATGCTGAGTGGAGACAATACAGTAAATAGATACGCGGAAATTTTGATGGGCCTGCTATCTGTGCCCCAGACCTCTCAGCCGGAAGCCGCCGTGCTTTGAAAATGGTGCCGGGTGTCTGAATCCGAGAGTTGTAAGTGTAACTGTCCCAAATGAGCTACAGAGCTAGCCTGAAATGTTAGCGTGCTTACATAAAATTGCTAACATTTAGCATGTCTCACATTTCAAGTAACACGGCTTGAATTGAATTGATTAACGTGGACCCCGACTTAAGCAAGTTAAAAAACTTATTCGGGTGTTACCATTTAGTGGTCAATTGTACGGAATATGTACTGTGCAATCTACTAATAAAAGTCTCAATCAATCAATCAATAAGGTGTATGGCTGCGGAATTAGAGAAAAAAGAGTAAAATTACATGAAAAAGTTAGCATGCTAAAGTTAGCTTGCCAGCATGCTAACGTTAGCACACTGCCAGTTAACAACTGTCACATACAAAGTTATATGACTGTAGGTTAAATGATTGCAAAATTAGCTCCAAAAGCTCTCCTAGCCTAAATTGTTAGCATGCTTACATAAAATTGCTAACATTTAACATTTTTCCTAACGATGGCATGCTAACAGCTAGCATGTCTCACATTTCAAGTAACACAGCTGTAAGGTGTATGGCTGCGGGAATAGAGAAAAAAAGTGTAAAATTAGATGAAAAAGTTAGCATGCTAAAGTTAGCTTGCCAGCATGCTAACGTTAGCACGCTAACAGTTAACAGCTGTCACATACCAAGTCATACGACTGTAGGTTAAGCGGTTGCAAAATTAGCTCCAAAAGCTCTCACTTTAATGGTAGCATGCTAACGTCAACATGCTAAGAGTTAGCTTGTTCCACATACCGAGTTACATGACTAAAATAAGCTTCAGAGCTGGCCTAAAATGCTACAATGCTTACATAAAATTGCTAAAATTTAGCATTTTTCCTATCGATGGCATGCTATTAGCTAGCATTTTCTCACATTTCAAGTAACACGGCTGTAAGGTGTATGGCTGCGGAATTAGAGAAAAAAAGTGTAGAATTAGTAAAAAAAAGTTAGCACTTTACAGTTAGCGTGCTAGCATGCTAACGTTAGCACACTAACAGTTAACAGCTGTCACATACCAAGTCATACGACTGTAGGTTAAACGGTTGCAAAATTAGCTCCAAAAGCTCTCACTTTAATGGTAGCATGCTAACGTCAACATGCCAAGAGTTAGCTTGTTCCACATACCAAGTTACATGACTAAAATGAGCTTCAGAGCTGGCCTAAAATGCTACAATGCTTACATAAAATTGTTAAAATTTAGCATTTTTCCTATCGATGGCATGCTAACAGCTAGCATGTCTCACATTTCAAGTAACACGGCTGTAAGGTGTATGGCTGCGGAATTAGAGAAAAAAAGTGTAGAATTAGTAAAAAAAAGTTAGCACTTTACAGTTAGCGTGCTAGCATGCTAACGTTAGCACACTAACAGTTAAAAGCTGTCACATACCAAGTCATACGACTGTAGGTTAAACGGTTGCAAAATTAGCTCCAAAAGCTCTCACTTTAATGGTAGCATGCTAACGTTAACATGATAAGAGTTAGCTTGTTCCACATACCAAGTTACATGACTAAAATGAGCTTCAGAGCTGGCCTAAAATGCTACAATGCTTACATAAAATTGTTAAAATTTAGCATTTTTCCTATCGATGGCATGCTAACAGCTAGCATGTCTCACATTTCAAGTAACACGGCTGTAAGGTGTATGGCTGCGGAATTAGAGAAAAAAAGTGTAGAATTAGTAAAAAAAAGTTAGCACTTTACAGTTAGCGTGCTAGCATGCTAACGTTAGCACACTAACAGTTAACAGCTGTCACATACCAAGTCATACGACTGTAGGTTAAACGGTTGCAAAATTAGCTCCAAAAGCTCTCACTTTAATGGTAGCATGCTAACGTTAACATGCTAACAGTTAGCTTGTTCCACATACCAAGTTACATGACTAAAATGAGCTTCAGAGCTGGCCTAAAATGCTACAATGCTTACATAAAATTGTTAACATTGAGCATTTTTCCTATCGATGGCATGCTAACAGCTAGCATGTCTCACATTTCAAGTAACACGGCTGTAAGGTGTATGGCTGCGGAATTAGAGAACAAAAGTGTAGAATTAGTAAAAAAAAGTTAGCACTTTACAGTTAGCGTGCTAGCATGCTAACGTTAGCACACTAACAGTTAACAGCTGTCACATACCAAGTCATACGACTGTAGGTTAAACGGTTGCAAAATTAGCTCCAAAAGCTCTCATTTTAAAGGTAGCATGCTAGCGTTAACATGCTAACAGTTAGCTTGTTCCACATACCAAGTTATATGACCAAAATGAGCTTCAGAGCTAGCCTAAAATGTTAGCATGCTTACAAAAATTGCTAACATTTAGCATTTTTCCTGTCAATGGCATGCTAACAGCTAGCATGTCTCACATTTCAAGTAACACAGCTGTAAGGTGTATGGCTGCGGAATTAGAGAAAAAAAGTGTAGAACTAGAAAAAAACGTTTGCACTTTACCGTTAGCGTGCTAGCATGCTAACGTTAGCACACTGACAGTTAACAGCTGTCACATACCAAGTCATACGACTGTTGGGTAAACGGTTGCAAAATTAGCTAAAAAAAAGTTAGCACTTTAGTGTTAACATGCTAAAATAAACATGCTAACGGTTAGCATGTGTCACATACCAAGTTATATGACTGTAATTAGAGGAAAAAAATGTGAAGTTGGCTAAAAAAAAAGTTAGCACTTTAATGTTAGCGTTAAAGCGTTGCAAGCGCCTATTCACTGCTGCTTAGCAGCATGTAAATGGGCGCTGGCATTGCAGCAGGCCCATAATAAATGGCGTGACCGCAATGCAAGTAAATGCATCACAGCGTATCATAGCAACAAAATGCAAATGTAGCCTGGAGTAACCGTGGGTAACATATGGGATGGTGTCAGGGTAATCTGATTGGATGTGTAATTGATGCATCCTTGCTGTTTTGTAACAGATTGACCCACTTAAACCAACTGAATATCTCGTTCCAATGCTGCACGCACTCAATAAAGAAGTAAATATTTGACATGGCTTTTTTTACATAGCTTCTAGATCAGACCTGGGCAAATTAAGGCCCGGGGGCCACATGCGGCCCGTTAAGCTTTTCAACCTGGCCTGCCGGACATTCCCAAATATATTTTTTAAATCTTTAAGATGGAAACTGTAGCTGCCGTTATGATGTGCAGTGATGTTTTCAAATGACCGTAAGTCTTGAACTATACAAAGTATTTCAATGGTTGGAATCTGCGCTTTTGCATGATATACTAGTTACTAGTGTTGTCCTGATACCAATATTATTTCGATACTTTTCGGTACTTTTTGATACTTTTCTAAATAAATTGCATTATTGGCTTTATTTCAACCAAATATCTTAGGGTGTGGCGGACCGGTACTTTTCAGAGGCGGTATGGTACCGAATATGATTCATTAGTATCGCGGTACTATACTAATACCTGTATACCGTACAACCCTACTAGTTACTATGGTAATCTACGTCACAGCAGGTCAGACGAGGCACCAAGCAGTGTGGGTGGGGGAGCGTTTCCACAGAGTGTTTCCAGAGCGACCAGCCTGAAATGTGGGTGTCAGGGACAGACGCGGAAGGAGATTTCTAGTTTCTAGTTTCTAGTTCTAAAGCTAAGTGATATATCAGATCGTAGATGTTTTTTTGTTTTTTTTTACCCTTCACGTTCATATTTCGCTGTGTTTGTTGCATTTGTGTCGCATTCGGCTTGATTGTAAAATATATCGATCGAGAGGGGGTGTGACGTTCCGATGTTGTCAATATTCAGGGTTTTATCGTGCATAGAAAAAAATAAAATTCCATTCCGTTTTTAAGGCGGTCTGTCATAACGTTTTTAGCATTCAATCAGACTTTATTGTGAGGTTCTGTATTAGTTTTCCTAAAAATAGATATACTGGCCCCCAGACACATTTTTTTCCTCTAAATTTGGCCCCCCGAGTCAAAATAATTGCCCAGCCCTGTTCTAGATAATAACTAGTCCAGTTGTTCCGACTATGATTGTTATTTATTACTCCGGTACTCTTGTATTTTGTATTCGTATAGTGTTTTGTATATTGTACAGAATTGCTTATTATTTTTATTGGATAGTAGTCTGTTTATTTCAATTGTTAGTTTTTTCTTTATTACCTGTTGTGTCATTTATTTTTACACCATATTCGTTCCCACTACCGCACCTTAAATTGGAGTCCTTAATCTCGTTATATGCAAATATAATGACGATAAAGTCCATTCTGTTCTATTCTATTCTATGAAGCATGATGGATATTTCTGCAGCTACAGTAAGACATACAGTCATGTGCTTAAGTCAACCAAGCTGTGCATCATTCTCCCCCTCCACTGTCACCCAAGATGCGCACTCTGGGTGGAGCAAGCGTCAAAAGTGGGAGTTCCCTGTCAAATCTGGCCCTCCGCGTATTCGCTCATCGGCTTAAGTGCTTTCGCTCCTACGCGCTTATGAGGCCGCAATTAAGTCCAACGCCCCAGGAAGGTGAAACATTATATTGCGCTTGAAGTTTGGGATGCAAACCTATAAAACTATTCTCATCCCTTCATTTGGAGACATCTGCAAACTTCCATTGAGATGAGAATAAAAGGACCATAGTGACATTTTATAAACCCCAAAACCAGTGAAGTTGGCACGTTGTGTAAATGGTAGATAAAAACAAAATACAATGATTTGCAAATCTTTTTCAACCTTTATTCAATTGAATAGACTGCTAAGACAAGATACTTAACATTCAAAGTGGTAAACTATGTTATTTTTTGGAAATATTAGCTCATTTGGAATTTGATGCCTGCAACATGTTTCAAAAAATCTGAGAAACAAGACTGAGAAAGTTGAGGAATGCTCATCAAACACTTATTTGGAACATCCCACAGGTGAACAGGCAAATTGGGAACAGGTGGGTGCCATGATTGGGTATAAAAGTAGATTCCATGAAATGCTCAGTCATTCACAAACAAGGACGGGGCGAGGGTCACCACTTTGTCAACAAATGCGTGAGCAAATTGTCCAACAGTTTAAGAACAACATTTCTCAACCAGCTATTGCAAGGAATTTAGGGATTTCACCATCTATCAAAAGATTCGGAGAATTTGGAGAAATCACTGCACATAACATTGAATGCCCGTGACCTTGGATCCCTCAGGCATAGTACTGCATCAAAAAGCAACATCGGTGTGTAAAGGATATCAACACACTTCAGAAAACCACTGTCAGTAACTGCAGTTGGTCGCTACATCTGTAAGTGCAAGTTAAAACTCTACTATGCAAAGCGAAAGCCATTTATCAACAACACCCAGAAACGCCGCCGGCTTCGCTGGGCCCGAGCTCATCTAAGATGGACTGATGCAAAGTGGAAAAGTGTTCTGTGGTGTGATGAGTCCACATTTCATATTGTTTTTGGAAACTGTGGACGTCGTGTACTCCGGACCAAAGAGGAAAAGAACCATCCGGTTCCACGGCGTGTTGAACAACTTAAGCTGTACATCAAGCAAGAATGGGAAATAATTACACCTGAAAAGCTTCAAAAATTGGTCTCCTCAGTTCTCAAATGTTTACTGAGTGTTGTTAAAAGGAAAGGCCATGTAACACAGTGGTAAAAATGCCCCTGTGACAACTTTTTTGCAACGTGTTGCTGCCATTAAATGCTAGGTTAATGATTATTTGGCAAAAAAAACAAAGTTTCTCTTGTCTTTGCAGTCTATTCAATTGAATATAAGTTGATAAGGATTTGCAAATCATTGTATTCTGTTTTTATTTACCATTTACACAACGTGCCAACTTCACTGGTTATAGGTTTTGTATTATCAACAAAAATGTAGCAAGCATAACAGAAACAAATTAATCAATTTTAATCATATTATTTAATTTATTTTTTTGACAGTTAAAGGGGACACTTCCTTGTGGTTGAGATCAGAGGTCTTCTTTAGGGGTCCTATGTTGCTTCAGACTTTTTTCCAAAATATATTTCATTGTATTCCCACAAATTGTAAATGCCTTTAAATACCGTACAGGCGGTAGACTTCACAGGTCTGCCTAGTTGGCCACACCTATAAGTACCGCTGAAAGGCAACCCGTCACAGCGGTCAGGTGACTCTTTTGAAGAAGACTGCGGATGACAGTCGAAACATGTCAAGGAAAAACTCCATCTAGTAAATATTGTTTGACTGAAAGAAAAATGGGAAAGTACCAAATTTTCCAGACCATAGGGCGCACCGGATTATAAGGCGCACTGCCCATGAGCGGGTCTAGTCAGGTCTATTTTCATACAAAAGGCACACCGGATTGTAGGGCGCATTAAAGGAGTCATATTATTAATATTTTTTCTAAATGTAAAACACTTCCTTGTGGTCTACATAACATGTAATGGTGGTTCTTTGGTCAAAATGTCGCATAGATTATGTTTTACAGATCATCTTCAAGTCGCTTTCTGACAGTCGCTTTAGGATGCGCCGTTTTGTGGGCGGTCTTATTTACGTGGCTCACCTTCGGCAGCGTCTTCTCCCCGTCATCTTTGTTGTAGCGGTGTAGCGTGCAAGGACGGGAGTGGAAGAAGTGTCAAAAGATTGGCTAAAGAAGAGCTAACTGTTTTAATGACATTCAGACTTTACTTAAATTAATAACGGAGCAGCATCTCCCATGAAAAACCGTCCGACCGGAACTCTCTAATAGCTAAATTTCCTTGGGTGAATAATGTAAACTCACTACACCGGTATGTTTTAGTGCTTTCATGGCGAGTTTACTGACAAATATAAGTAAGAACTTTACACTACTTTATATTAGAAATGGCAACAGCGGAGGATGAATGTCCCATAACAAGAAGATAGAGAAAAAGAAGAATCTTATCGACTGCGGTGTCGGCAGGGACTAAAAAGGCGGACTTGTGCAAAATGTTCGGGAATTATACACAGTGTTTCCCATAAACTGCCAAGATACCTGTGGTGGTGGGGGCGTGGCTATGGGCGTGGTCACCATGACATCATCGAGTAATTTGCATAATTTACTACAATGATATGATTTTCTCTAAAAAGGCTCAAAAAATGTATACTTACTAATTAATAACAGTTTTGTTTTAAACACCCATCCATCCATCCATCCATCCATCCATCCATCCATCTATTTTACAATATAATTACAACACTTTATGTACATATTTATATACAGATTTGAACAATAAGTTATTCACTGAAATATATTTATTAATTGTGGTTCTTACAAAAAAATATATCTTATAAAAATATAAAAGCTAAATTGTCTCTTAAAGCTCTGCCCCTTTAATTAGTGCATACTAAATAATTTAACTTTAGCCTACTACTACAACCATATTATTTACCAGCAACATAAAGTGAAACAGAGGCAGAGATGTCCTGCCACAGTCAGTAACAAATAAACAGAAAACAGTAGTGGTGGTAGATAGACACAAAGCTTCATCAAACATCTGATCCACTGAACAAAGAGCTCCAACAATCTTGATCCTACACTTCTCTTTTGTAAAGTAAATCTGAACAGCCGATATGGGCATCTACATCAACTATATGATTTGCCTGAGAAGCTGGACAGGACAAAAATAAAAAATTTTTTTTTTTTTTTTGTGGCGGCCTTAATTCTTTCGTGGCGGGCCGCCACAAATAAATGAATGTGTGGGAAACACTGATGCAGATCCCAAATACAGATCAGCAGGAAGAAAAGTTGCTTTTGCATAATATTGTGAAGCAAAACAGCAGATAATATGTCTTACCTCATACACACACCATAATAATACTCGTATGTTGAAGCGCATTACAATCCATCAAGCGGTGCGGCTTCATAGCTTACCAAAGTCGTACTGAAACATTTTGATAGATTTTTGAGCGTTGTGTGTAATGTTCTATATTTTCAATGGAACATATAAAATGTTGGTGTTGTTTACTTGAGTCATATTGCAGTTTACACGTATCTCTTATGTTTGACTGCCATCTACTGGTCACACTTATCATTTCACCATATACCAAAAAAAATAGCTTCGAGGTGGGTCAGCACAACCAGAATTATTCCGTACATCAGGCGCACTGTCGAGTTTCAAGGAAATGGTAGGATTTTAAGTGCGCCTTTATAGTCCGAAAAATTTGGTATATGAATGAAAAGACTTAACGAAGCCCTTTTGAGCTGCGTGAAAAACAGCTGCATTTATTGCTGTTATTATGTGATGCCAAGATTAGACGAACGTAACGCTTAATTCTACCTTTTTTTTCGTTTTTATAATGACTCAAAGACCGGCGCTTCAGTTAAGTGGGGGTGGAGCGTGTCTGGATGGGGGAATACGAATAAGACAAAGGTACGAAATTTCAAGTGCGTAAAAAAAACCCGGCAGAATTGGTTCCATAATATGCAAGTCGACTTTAATCATTATTTCCTTCATTGAAACAACTTCAAAGTACTTCCGGGAGTAAACTGCTGAGCCATTTTCTCACTGCAGTCATCTGTTAACCGTGTGTGTGTGTGTGTGTGTGTGTGTGTGTGTGTGTGTGTGTGTGTGTGTGTGTGTGTGTGTGTGTGTGTGTGTGTGTGTGTGTGTGTGTGTGTGTGTGTGTGTGTGTGTGTGTGTGTGTGTGTGTGTGTGTGTGTGTGTGTGTGTGTGTGGCAATGCTTACTTAATGGGGACACCGTTCTGTGTACACAGTCACCTTTAGGGGACCTCTGATGGTATAGGGACAAAAAAACAGGTCCCCTAAAGGGAAGGAAACCTTTTTAAATGATAGTCAGCTCCATTCTGACGATGCTTTAGAGATTTTTAAGCTTTGGCCCATAAAACATGTTTACTGGTTAGTTTGAGTGTGAGACATTTGCACAGCAGCCCCCTCATCGGGCTGTAGCTGGTACATTTAAGTGGTGAAACTTCCCATAAGAGGACATCTGTAGTGCTGTATTCTGAGCAGTGTTGGGACTAACTGTAATGCCGTTAGTTTCGGCGGTAACTAGTAATCTAATGCGTTATTTTTTATATTCAGTAACTCCGTTACCGTTACTGCGTTATTTTACGTTATTTTTTATGTAGTGTCAGCTAGAAACAGAAGATCTGAGTGTGTTTTATTGGAGCGCTGCGGTGTCGTCCTTCTGTGTCACAAGGAAAAGAAAAGGCGGGGGCCTTCACTTTACCCGGAAGTGGGTCTTTACAGCTGAGGGTGAATGACGAGGCCGGCGGTTTGTTGCGACTTTGTGACTTTATTGGACGCAGCCATCCACCAAGCTAGAGCACCTGCACGCACTCACTGTCGCCGTTCCCTCACCTCTCTCGCCCGCTCACTCACTGACGTCACTCACCTCACATGTTGTCATATCTTAAAGGGCCACACACACACACACACACACACACACACACACACACACACACACACACACACACACACACACACACACACACACACACACACACACACACACACACACACACACACACACATACACTACTCTCATAACAACTAACAAGACATCATGGTGAAGCCAGAAGTTGAGTTTCTTAACATGGAGACATTCTCAATACTTTTCTTTTGTCGAGCACAAAGAAAATAACATTTTAATTAAATGTAAGTTGTGTCTTGGATCAAAGATCTTATCTACTTAAAGTTTAAAGCTAAAGTGCCATTATGTTGCAGCTATTTAAAATAGTTTTGTCAATTTGTTCTGGCCTGAAATAAAAAGGCCCTTTGAAACATATCTTTGTCTTTGTGTGTTGTATGTAGACCACATTGTTTGTGTGTTGTATGTAGACCACATTGTTTGTGTGTTGTATGTAGACCACATTGTTTGTGTGTTGTATGTAGACCACATTGTTTGTGTGTTGTATGTAGACCACATTGCTTTCTGAGTTCAGTAATGCAAATGCATGTCAAGTTGATCAACAGATTGTATTATTCTCCAGTGCAATAACAGTACTGAAATGAAGGCTAAAAGGGCATTAATGGGAGCCTTAAAAAAATAAAATAAAATAAAAAGTAACTAAATAGTTACTTTTCACAGTAACACATTACTTTTTGGTGTAAGTAACTGAGTTACTTTTGAAATAAGGTAACTAGTAACTGTAACTAGTTACTGGTTTTCAGTAACTAACCCAACACTGATTCTGAGGATCATGCCATATTTAATTTGAACTCTTTATTTTTTTTTAAATGGTCCTCAGTAGTCACATACAAATGTGTGTGAATTATGCAAAATTATTTTAAATTTGGTCCCCATGAACCATGTTAACTCTTTTTTCCCAGTAAGAATGATCAGCACCTTACTTCATCAATCCAGAGATTTAAAGGCCTACTGAAATGAAATGGGGTTTTTTAAGCGGGAATAGCAGATCCATTCTATGTGTCATACTTGATCATTTCGCGATATTGCCATATTTTTGCTGAAAGGATTTAGTAGAGAACATCGACGATAAAGTTCGCAACTTTTGGTCGCTGATAAAAAAAAACCTTGCCTGTACCGGAAGTAGCGTGACGTCGCAGGTTGAAAGGCTCCTCACATTTCCCCATTGTTTACACCAGCAGCGAGAGCGATTCGGACCGAGAAAGCGACGATTACCCCATTAATTTGAGCCAGGATGAAAGATTTGTGGATGAGGAACGTGAGAGTGAAGGACTAGAGTGCAGGACGTATCTTTTTTCGCTCTGACCGTAACTTAGGTACAAGCTGGCTCATTGGATTCCACACTCTCTCCTTTTTGTATTGTGGTTCACGGATTTGTATTTTAAACCACCTCGGATACTATATCCTCTTGAAAATGAGAGTCGAGAACGCGAAATGGACATTCACAGTGACTTTTATCTCCACGACAATACATCGGTGAAGCACTTTAGCTACGGAGCTAACGTGATAGCATCGTGCTTAAATGCAGATAGAAACAAAAGAAATAAGCCCCTGACTGGAAGGATAGACAGCAGATCAACAATACTACTATCAGGAGACACCGAACCAAACGCTGGACCTGTGACTACACGGTTAATGCTGTGCCGCCTGTCGAAGCCTAGCAATGCTGTTGCTAACGACGCCATTGAAGCTAACTTAGCTACGGGACCTCTTCAGAATTTTTTTTTATGCCTCCACAACCTGTAGAAAGGGTGGTCCCCACAAGTGATGATCAAAAACTTGGTCCCCATTCCAAATGATAACCAGTATGTGTGTGTGTGTGTGTG
>NC_084732.1:81357230-81397230 GCF_033978785.1 Entelurus aequoreus
CGGCTGCAGACTACAATACAATTACAATTAACCCTGACAGCAGCGCCGCTGAAAACTTTACGTGGCGACTCGTCTGGAGGCCATGTTTAATAAAGGGAGACAGAGCATACCTGTCAACATTTGCATGTCAGTAAAGGGGAAATTTCCCAAGAAAATGGGGAAAAAGAAGGTGTTTTGGAATTTTTCTAATCAAGTAGTCTAACAAAATTGTCTTTCCTAGATTTATTTGAGAAGCACAGGTCACATTCATAGCAAGGTATGTAAGGAGTGTGCAATAGAAGAGAGATGCGTTATTCTTTATATTAGAGATATTATCGGCCGATAAATGCTTTAAAATGTAGTATTGGAAATTATCGGTATCGGTTTCAAAAAGTAAAATTCATTACTTTTTAAAATGCCGCTTTACGGAGTGGTACATGGACGTAGGGAGAAGTACAGAGCAGTTGCGTCTCCCAGTCATACTTGCCAACCCTCCCGATTTTCCCGGGAGACTCCCGATTTTCAGTGCCTGCCCCTCCCGAAAATCTCCCGGGGCAACCATTCTCCCGAATTTCTCCCGATTTCCACCCAGACAACATTATTGGAGGCGTAGTGCCGGCCCAATCACATAATATCTACGGCTTTTCACACACACGAGTGAATGCAATGCATACTTGGTCAACAGCCATGCAGGTCACACTGAGGGTGGCCGTACAAACAACTTTAACACTGTTACAAATTTGCGCCACACTGTGGACCCACACCAAACAAGAATGACAAACACATTTCGAGAGAACATCCGCACTGTAACACAACATAAACACAACAGAACAAATACCCAGAACCCCTTGCAGCACTAACTCTTCCGGGACTCTACAATATACACCCCCCGCTACCCCCTACACCAGTGGTCCCCAACCTTTTTGTAGCTGCGGACCGGTCAACGCTTGAAAATTTGTCCCACGGACCGGGGGGGGGGGGGGGGGGGTGTTGAATAGTTTTTTTGTTTGTTTGTTTTTTTGTTTTTTTTATAAAGAAATACAATCATGTGTGCTTACGGACTGTATCCCTGCAGGCTGTATTGATCTATATTGATATATAATGTATATATTGTGTTTTTTATGTTGATTTAATTTTAAATATATATATATATTTAAATATATATATATTTAAATATATATATATATATATATATTTATTTATTTATTTTTTCTTGCGCGGCCCGGTGCCGCGGCCTGGTGCCGCGGCCTGGTGGTTGGGGACCACTGCCCTACACCACTCCCCCCCAACCTCGCCCCCCCCCTCCCCCAAGCGCGCCTACCTCAACCTGCTCTCTCAGGGACATGCTCTCCCTGAGAGAGCATGTCCCAAATTCCAAGCTGCTGTTTTGAGGCATGTTAAAAAAAATAATGCACTTTGTGACTTCAATAATAAATATGGCAGTGCCATGTTGGCACTTTCTACCATAACTTGAGTTGATTTATTTTGGAAAACCTTGTTACATTGTTTAATGCATCCAGCGGGGCATCACAACAAAATTAGGCATAATAATGTGTTAATTCCACGACTGTTTATATCGGTATCGGTTGATATCGGAATCGGTAATTAAGAGTTGGACAATATCGGAATATCGGATATCAGCAAAAAAGCCATTATCGGACATCTCTACTTTATATCACCAGGTGGGAGGGAGGGAGTTATTATTATTATTATTTTTATGATTATTTTTATTTTTGCTTTCCTGTATTTGGCTGTAAAGCACTTTGAATTGTCTTGTTTAATTCATGCTCCATAAAGAAACTTGCTTTGCCTTATTAGACAGATGCATGTACTGGACACATGTTTTTTGTGTTTTTTAATTTAATTATTTTATATTTATATTACATTTATAATAATTTTTTCATGAATTCTTTCCTTGATAAGTACCCTTCCTTTCTGGCTTCAGCACCGGTCCCCTAAAATCTATCGAGAGGTGTTGAGACACCCTATTTTTGTGTCGTGATCTGTTTAGATTTTGTGTTACTTTAAACCCTTTTTTTACATAATTATTTCTATCAAAACAAAACTTACATATCAAGTTTAAGTTTTACAAAGTTATAAAATGACCATATATTATTGTTATTGCTATTATTATTAGCGAGTATGTGCTCGTTTTTGATACCTTTGTCCTATTTCTGATGTGTGTTTTTGTGCAGCATCCCACCAGCCATGCAGGTCTGTGGAGTTCATGTGCAGCAGTGGCATGTGCATCAACGCAGGATGGCGGTGTGATGGCGAATTCGACTGCGACGATCAGTCCGACGAGAAGAATTGCAGTGAGTATGCTTGTTGGCTTGTGCGTCTATTTTCTTTATGCCTTTTCATTTATGCCACGTGTGTGACACTGAAATTGGGCCGCAGCTACGTCCATGTGCACGGCAGACCAGTTTCGGTGTGGAACGGGACGCTGTGTGCGGTTGTCGTGGCGATGCGACGGCGAAGACGACTGCTCGGACCGCAGCGATGAAGAGGGTTGTGAGAAATCGGGTGAGACGACACTTGCTCTTCTTTCGGAGGGTGAATGTATCGCACGCTTCTGTTGTTGTCACGGCAACAGTGGGGCTCTCAACAAAGTCACATCTTGTTTTCAGCTGAGCGTCATGTTTTAAACAAGAGCCTTATAGTTTGACCACTGTCTGGTGAAGGGATGGAAGGTTTGGTCTCTATTTTTCATGTTCAGAACTAGCACATTAAATCTCTTCATATTTTAATTAGGGGTGTCCTGATACAACTTTTTCACTTGATCCGATAAGACAACTTGGCCCGTGAGACGTGATAAGTTTAATAAGGAATCTGGCCCGTGGGGTGTCTCCCAGTAATTTTAAACATCTGACAATCTCATTGCTACAACTTATATAGCACATGATTTAGTTATATGACCCAATCCAGACAACCTTCCCTAGTCATGGCACACAAGAAAATGCAACCAACAGATAAAGTCAACACACATGGTCACACATAACGCAGCCTGCTCGCTGAGCTTTGTGGATATTATAAAAAGTGTTCACGTGCCGGAAAAAAATACAAATTACACCCATTTAAATCCATTACAATATATGATGGGAGAAACACTCTTTACACTCTCTCTCACATTTTCGCTGCATGATGTTTCTGATTGATTATAAAACTTAAAGGATGTCGTCACGGAAGTTAACAAGGTAGGAGTTGAACTTAATTATATACGTATATATGTACACACACATATATATATATATATATATATATATATATATATATATATATATATATATATATATATATATATATATATATATATATATATATATATATATATATATATATATACAGTGGGGCAAAAAAGTATTTAGTCAGCCACCCATTGATTGTCAATGGGTGGCTGACTAAATACATTTTTGCCCCACTGTATATATATATATATATACACACTACCGTTCAAAAGTTTGGGGTCACATTGAAATGTCCTTATTTTTGCTTTTCCTTAAAAAATAAGGAAAAGCACTGTACTTTTCAATGAAGATAACTTTAAACTAGTCTTAACTTTAAAGAAATACACTCTATACATTGCTAATGTGGTAAATGACTATTCTAGCTGCAAATGTCTGGTTTTTGGTGCAATATCTACATAGGTGTATATCATACTTGCCAATCCTCCCGTTTTTAGCGGGAGACTCCCGGTATTCAGCGCCTCTCCCGAATACCTCCCGGCAGAAATTTTCTCCCGACAAACTCCCGGTATTCAGCCGGAGCTGGAGGCCACGCACCCTCCAGCTCAATGAGGACCTGAGTGGGGACAGCCTGTTCTCACGTCCGCTTTCCCACAATATAAACAGCTTGCCTGCCCAATGACGTCATAACATCAACGGCTTTTAGAGAGTAGAGTGCACAACTGCGCACACAACAAGGAGACGAAGCAGAAGAACGAGGAAGTTACAGACATGGCGACGCCGTCGACGAGCAAGATGAAGAAATACGCTTGCAAGTTCCAAAACGAATGGAAACAAGAATTTCAGTTCATCCAGGACAGTTCAAAGGGGAAGGGGTATGTAATTATGTTGCCTGTACATTTTGTAGAACAGACTTCTCCATTGAACACGGTGGCCGAGTCATGAACGGAGGAGAAGTTAAACAGGACAATACTGCCATCTACTGGATAGCCCCCGGAACACTGAAATTCAAGTATTTATTTTATTTATATGTATAATAAATAAATATATATATATATATATATCTAGAATTCACTGAAAGTCAAGTATTTCATATATATATATATATATATATATATATATATATATATATATATATATATATATATATATGAAATACTTGAATTGGTGAATTCTAACTGTAAATATACTCCCCTATTAACCACGCCCCAACCACGCCCCCGCCCCACCCCCGAACACGCCCCCCACCTCCCGGTATCGGAGGTCTCAAGGTTGGCAAGTATGGTGTATAGAGGCCCATTTCCAGCAACTATCACTCCAGTGTTCTAATGGTACAATGTGTTTGCTCATTGGCTCAGAAGGCTAATTGATGATTAGAAAACCTTGTGCAATCATGTTCACACATCTGAAAACAGTTTAGCTCGTTACAGAAGCTACAAAACTGACCTTCCTTTGAGCAGATTGAGTTTCTGGAGCATCACATTTGT
Organism: Entelurus aequoreus; assembly: GCF_033978785.1. Classification (NCBI taxonomy): domain Eukaryota; kingdom Metazoa; phylum Chordata; class Actinopteri; order Syngnathiformes; family Syngnathidae; genus Entelurus; species Entelurus aequoreus. The sequence goes on from NC_084732.1 coordinate 81,361,882, forward strand.
GGGGTCAATTAAACGCTCAAAATGGCCAGAAAAAGAGAACTTTCATCTGAAACTCGACAGTCTATTCTTGTTCTTAGAAATGAAGGCTATTCCACAAAATTGTTTGGGTGACCCCAAACTTTTGAACGGTAGTGTATATATATATATATATATATATATACATACATAAATGTTTTTTGTTTTACTTTCAATTCTTTTTTTTTTAAGAATCAATATCTGATATAATTATTATTATTAAAACCGTTGATTTTACTCATCTTTGATTCCCTTTTTTCTAGTATTGTATTTTTATGTTTTCTTACTTGCTATGCAAATTTCTACAATTAATTTGTTAATTTCTATTGTAAAACTGGGATTGTATTAGACTTGGGGTCGCTCTGTTTTATATTATTATTAGACTGATTAACATTCTATGATTTTGTCATTAAAATTGTAAAAAATAAAAATAAAATAGTTTTTAAAGCCAACACTGCACGTGTAAGTCGCCAACAGCAGCCAAGAGGAGCTTTGGTAACCTTTAATCTGTTTTGAAAAGCTTTAATTCTAATTTATACACCAACTAATATACTACGAGAATCGTGTTGAATGGAAAATCGATTCTGAATCAAAACGTCTCCAGGAATGGGAATCGATTGATTGAATTGATTTACGTGGACCCCGACTTAAACAAGTTGAAAAACTTATTCGGGTGTTACCATGTAGTGGTCAATTGTACGGAATACGTACTGTACTGTGCAATCTACTAATACAAGTTTCAATCAAACGAGTCCAATTGAATCATCATACTGTTTAATGTTTATTTGGAGTTTAGTAGATCCGGCCTGACGTGACTTTACTCATTATATTAGTGTTTAAGTGTGTTAACTTTTTTTTTAATGCAAGTCATCTCCCTTTTGAAACACCAGTGGGTTAATTACTACATGGGGTGTTAATTAGCTATTACTTGGATCTCTGTAAGAGTCTACTCAGGGACTTCTAATTATGTCTGAACTGGATTGAAACACAAGCAGAGACGTAACACAAATAGCACTTGGCATAATGAATGCGAATATGTAATTGCATGCACATTAGACAAAACATAGACGGACTGGAATGTGGAAATGAAGGTGGGAAGGGCGTAAGATAGCAAGGAAGGTGGGAAGGATACAAGGGATGACCACACTTGGGTAGAAAACTGGGACATAAGGTGCGATACCAATTCCCTGTGCCTATGAATCGACACCTGTACTTGTTAGCATTTTTGGGTGTTTAATGTGGGAATAAATGTTAATTGTTTAATAAGAAAAACTACTTTAAATAGTCTTTCCCTGATGCCCTCCATTGCGACCACAACGAGCACAGATACAAAACGGGTCTTCTAACTAGAAACATCTTCAACGACTTGTTGTCTTGGCTGCATTGTTCTGTCAAGACTAGACTACACGGGATTGATTGATTGATTGGTTGATTGAAACTTTTATTAGTAGATCAGTGTTTCCCATAAACTGCCAAGATACCTGTGGTGGTGGGGGCGTGGCTATGGGCGTGGTCACCATGACATCATTGAGTAATTTGCATAATTTACTACAATGATTTGATTTTCTCTAAAAAGGCTCAAAAAATGTATACTTACTAATTAATAATAACAGTTTTGTTTTAAACATCCATCCATCCATCCATTGTACAATATAATTACAACACTTCATGTACATATTTATATACAGATTTGAACAATAAGATATTCACTGAAATATATTTATTAATTGTGGTTCTTACAAAAAATATATCTTATAAAATATAAAAGCTAAAATGTCTCAAAGCTCTGCCCCTTTAATCAGTGCATACTAAATAATTTAACTTTAGCCTACTACTACAACCATATTATTTACCAGCAACATAAAGTGAAACAGAGGCAGAGGTGTCCTGCCACAGTCAGTAACAAATAAACAGAAAACAGTAGTGGTGGTAGATAGACACAGAGCTTCATCAAACATCTGATCCACTGAACAAAGAGCTCCAAAAATCTTGAACTTTAGACTGCCATCAGTTTTACTCCCTACACTTAACCATGTGTTTCCTACTGCCTGCAGACTTTGCACCCTTTGTTATATACACATGTTGTGTTTCTAATATAAATACATTTAATAAAGTCAAATACAAATAAGGCAACAAGAGAAGTATCCTACACTTCTCTTTTGTAAAGTAAATCTGAACAGCCGATATGGGCATCTACTTCAACTATATGATTTGCCTGAGAAGCTGGAGAGGACAAAAAAATATATATATATATTTTTTATTTTAATTTTATTTTTTTAAAGTTTTTTTATTTTTATTTGTGGCGGACATAATTCTTTCGTGGCGGGCCGCCACAAATAAATGAATGTGTGGGAAACCCTGTAGATTGCACAATTGACCACTAGATGGTAACACCCGAATACGTTTTTCAACTTGTTTAAGTCGGGGTCCACGTAAATCAATTCATGGTACAAATATATACTATCAGCATAATACAGTCATCACACAAGTTAATCATCAGAGTATATACATTGCATAGGTTTGGTTGATATCACGCACTTCAGTCATCAACAATTGCATCATCTGAGAAATGGACATTGAAACAGTGTAGGTCTGACTTCGTAGGATATGTACAGCGAGCTGTGAACATAGTGAGTTCAGAAAGCATAAGAAAAAGTGTATTCATTTGATTATTTACAATCCGGGGAGGTGGGATGTGGAGGGGGGAGGGTGTTAGTCTAGGGTTGAGGTGGGATGTGGAGGTGGGGAGGGTGTTAGTCTAGGGTTGAAGTTGCCTGGAGGTGTTCTTTTAGTGCGGTTTTGAAGGAGGGTAGAGATGCACTTTCTTTTACACCTGTTGGGAGTGCATTCCATATTGGTGTGGCATAGAAGGAGAATGAGTTAAGACCTTTGTTAGATCGGAATCTGGGTTTAACGTGGTTAGTGGAGCTCACCCTGGTGTTGTGGTTATGGCGGTCATTTACGTTAAAGGCCTACTGAAATGATTTTTTTAAATTTAAACGGGGATAGCAGATCCATTCTATGTGTCATACTTTATCATTTTGCGATATTGCCATATTTTTGCTGAAAGGATTTAGTAGAGAACAACGACGATAAAGGTCGCAACTTTTGGTCGCTGATAAAAAAAAGCCTTGCCTATACCGGAAGTAGCGTGACGTCACCGGAGGAAGGACTCCTCACATTTTCCCATTGTTTACAATGCAGCGAGAGAGATTCGGACCGAGAAAGCGACGATTACCCCATTAATTTGAGCGAGGATGAAAGATTTGTGGATGAGGAAAGTGAGAGTGAAGGACTAGAGTGCAGTGCAGGACGTATCTTTTTTCGCTCTGACCGTAACTTAGGTACAAGGGTTCATTGGATTCCACACTTTCTCCTTTTTCTATTGTGGATCACAGATTTGTATTTTAAACCACCTCGGATACTATATCCTCTTGAAAATAAGAGTCGAGAACGCGAAATGGACATTCACAGTGACTTTTATCTCCACGATAATACATCGGCGAAGCTCTTTAGCTACTGAGCTAACGTGATAGAATCAGGCTCAAATGCAGATAGAAACAAAATAAATAAATCCCTGACTGGAAGGATAGACAGAAGATCAACAATACTATTAAACCATGGACCTGTAACTACACGGTTAATAATTCCCAGCTGGTCGAAGCTTAACAATGCTGTTGCTAATGACACCATTGAAGCTAACTTAGCAACGGGACCTCACAGAGCTATGAAAAAACATTAGCTATCCACCTACGCCAGCCAGCCCTCATCTGCTCATCAACACCCGTGCTCACCTGTGTTCCAGCGATCGACGGAAGGACGAAGGACTTCACCCGATCATCCGTGCGGTCGGCGGCTAGCGTCGGCTAGCGCATCTGCTATCCAAGTCAAAGTCCTCCTGGTTGTGTTGCTACAGCCAGCCGCTAATACACCGATCCCACCTACAGCTTTCTTCTTTGCAGTCTTCATTGTTCATTAAACAAATTGCAAAAGATTCACCAACACAGATGTCCAGAATACTGTGGAATTTTGAGATGAAAACAGAGCTTTTTTGTATTGGATTCAATGGGGTACCAATACTTTCGTTTCAACGATTGACGTCACGTGCATACGTCATCATACATAGACGTTTTCAACCGGAAGTTTAGCGGGAAATTTAAAATTGCACTTTATAAGTTAACCCGGCCGTATTGGCATGTGTTGCAATGTTAAGATTTCATCATTGATATATAAACTATCAGACTGCGTGGTCGGTAGTAGTGGGTTTCAGTAGGCCTTTAAGGAAATGGTTTGACATGTACTTTGGTATCAGGGAGGTGTAGCGGATTTTATAGACTAGGCTAAGTGCAAGTTGTTTTACACTGATTTCTGTCGTGTGTCCCTGCAGAGACGTCGCCTTGCGCTCCGGACCAGTTCCAGTGTGGGAATGGACGCTGTATCGGTCAAAGGAAGGTGTGCAATGAGGTCAACGACTGCGAAGACGGGACTGACGAACTCCCACATCATGAATGTCGTGAGTAGAGATTAAACTCGCCACTAAAATAGTCTGGAAAGTTTCTCTCCTATGAACGTTTAATTACCCTGCTGACCCTACCACTAATAACCCTGCAGCGATATGTATCCATTATTACTATTTTGTTCTAAATTGCGGGTCTGAAATTAAATATTAATGAATACTACCTTGATTTTTTTTCAACATTAAACGCTGCTTATGTGTAATTTGGGCTTTGGGATAGCAAAACTCATGACTGCTGTGGAACTTTTCTACACTTTGTTACCTGGACTGTTTCCATGTAGGTCCACGCTCCAGCGATGGTAACTGTAATCAGAATAACGGAGGTTGCTCCCAGAAGTGCCAAATGGTCCGCGGACTGGTCCAGTGCACCTGTCACACCGGGTACCGACTGATGGATGACGGCAGATCCTGCCAAGGTTTGTGTGTCCGTGGCTGTGTTCATGCCCGAAGACTAACTAAAAAGGTTACTCCAGATATAGAATGCTCAGTTAATGACTCAAGATTTGATTTGAAAAAAGTTTTCAGAAACTATACCAGGGGTCGGCAACCTTTACCACTCAAAGAGCCATTTTGGCAAGTTTCACAAATTAAAGAAAGTAATGGGAGCCACGAAAAAAAATTAAAATGGAAAACACCGCATACAAAGCTTAAATGCTTTGTGCTATGTTAACCAGGGGTCTCCGACACACGCACCGGCACGCACTTCAATGTGGAAATTTGATGTTAGTGCAGACCGCGAGTTTCGTTTAATGTGGAAATTTGATGTTAGTGCAGACCGTGAGTTTCGAATGAATGGCGCTTGATAGGGTCATACTTGCCAACCCTTCTCATTTTTCCCGGGAGACTCCCGAATATCAGAGCGTGATGACACTGCATTTGACGCCCTCTACAGTCTGCCCTAAAAGTGTACCTGCTCGATTACATGTAGAATGCAATTTCGGCTTGCTCACGTAAGTGACAGCAAGGCGTACTACCTCAGCAGCCACACATCTTACACTGACGGTACCAATACCCAGAATCCCATGCAGCCCTAACTCTTCCGCTCAACCAACTCACGGAGAGGGGGGCGGGGTTGATGTGTGGGGGGATTTGGTGGTAGCGGGGGTGTATAATGTAGACCGCAAGAGTTAGGGCTGCATGGGATTCTGGGTAATGGTTGTGTTATGTTTATGTTGTGTTACGGTGGGATGTTCTCCAGAAATGTGTTTTTCATTCTTTTTTGGTGTGGGTTCACAGTGTGGCGCATATTTGTAACGTAACAATGTTAAAGTTGTTTGATATGGCTACCGTCAGTGTAAGCTGGGTGGCTGATGAGTAAGTATGCTTTGCTGTCTCCTGTGTGTGCAAGTAATAACAACATGCAACATGTGGCTGGACTGGCACGCTGTATGTAAATGCTATAGAGGACAATTACTGCAGTGCAATTAGGGTGCGCCCTTTATTTAGTAATTAGAGTGTAAGTAGGATTATTTTTTCCCTGGGAGTAATCTATGTATGAGAGACACTGAGATCCATAAGTCTCCTGGGAAAATCGGGGGGGTCGGCATGTATGTAGCTGAGCCGCATCAGAGTGGTCAAGGAGCCGCATGCGGCTCCGGAGCCGCGGGTTGCCGACCCCTGAACTATACGGACAGTCATAGAGGTTGTCCTGCTACAACTTTTTCACTTACGATACCTGATATTGGAGTCTTGAGTATTGGCCGATATCAATATTGATCCGAAACAATATCAGCGGGAATCATAGTACATACTTTTATCATTTTGTAGTGTGGACTGTTAGAAAAGGCTTGCTTAAGTTAATTTACTCATAGACTAATGGTAATATTAAAAAAACTTAACCTATTCTGTATTAAATGTCTGAAATGGATATACACAGTCTTTGAGTTGAAGTGGAGTGGTTATTGTTTTTTGCGACACTTACTGACCACAATAATTCATTAGATTTTGGCTCATGACGCAGCAAGTTGAATGATATAGACACGTTCATTAATGATTTCTAATGCGCAACTGATGCCGCATGTAAGTAATATGCAACTATATTGTATATTGATAACCTTATATATGTTTATATTGGTTTTAAACAGCCATATTGCTCAACACTAAGTGCACTTAGGGGGGACGGCGTGGCGAAGTTGGTAGAGTGGCCGGGCCAGCAATCGGAGGGTTGCTGGTTACTGGGGTTCAATCCCCACCTTCTACCATCCTAGTCACGTCCGTTGTGTCCTTGGGCAAGACACTTCACCCTTGCTCCTGATGGGCGCTGGTAGCGCCTTGCATGGCAGCTCCCGCCATCAGTGTGTGAATGTGTGTGTGAATGGGTGAATGTGGAAATACTGTCAAAGCGCTTTGAGTACCTTGAAGGTAGAAAAGCGCTATACAAGTATAACCCATTTGTCATTTATTTATCACTTATAATGTATGTCTAAGAGGGGTTCACAAAAAAATCAATTCAAATCTGAATTGCGATTCTTATTCATTCCGATTGTAAAATGATTCATAATTTTCAAATATCTAATAAAAAAAATATTAAAAAAATATATACATATATATAAATATATATATATTTATATATATATATTTTTCAAAACAGGTTACATGTTGGATCTGGTTGCATGGAAATTGTTTAAAAACGTCTTTTTCAAACTGATATACCAGTGGTCCCCGATTGGTACCGGGCCGCACAAGAAATAAAAAATAAAAAATTAATACATTTTTTTTTATTTTTTATTAAATCAACATAAAAAACACAATATATACATTATATATTGTCCGTGGGACAAATTTTCAAGCGTTGACCAGTCCGCAGCTACAAAAAGGTTGGGGACCACTGTGCTATGCTATATAACAAATTATTAATAATTTTTTTTTTTCCTTTCTATTTATTTTTTTGTAGGAATACATTTTTAAAAAAGCTATTTTTTAGGCCATCTCCATGAAACCAGAATGAGCTTTCCTAATCTGTAACCTGTTTTGAAAATGTTTCATTATAATTATTATACCAAATAATACATTGAGAGAATCAGTTTGACTTGAGAATCGATTCTGAATCAAATTGTCGTAACAACCACGCAGTACTTACAAACAGACACAGTGTGTAGACAGAAAAGGGAGAACGGACGCATTTTGGCTTAAAAACTAACGATAAAGGTGAAGTTATAACACTGAAATGCCTTCAGGAAGAGGTGCTTTAAGACATGGCTAGCTAGCTAGCGGCTAACGTCCATCCGCCGTCTGCAGTGTTTTAGCTACGTCTAAATCACTAATCCTTGTCTCCATAGCAACAAATAAAGTAAGTTTCTTACAAGTATCATCCCTGCAGGACGAGGAATAGCTAAACATGCTTCACTACACACTGTAGCTCACCCGCGTCACAATGTAAACAAACGCCATTGGTGGATCTACACCTGACATCCACTGTAATGATACCAGGTACAGGAGTGTATCTAGTCGATACTACTATGATTACATCGATATTTTTTGGCATCACAACATCTTCTTTCGTTTTTAAAAAAATGTATATTATGTTTATAAACTCGGGAAATATGTCCCTAGACACATGAGGACTTTGAATATGACCAATGTATGATCCTGAACGACTTGGTATCCAATTGATACCCACATTTGTGGTATCATCCAAAACAAATGTAAAGTATCCAAACAACAGAAGAATAAGTGATTATTACATTTTAACAGAAGTGTAGATAGAACATGTTAAAAGAGAAAGTAAGCAGATATTAACAGTAAATGAACAAGTAGATTAAAAATTTATTTTCTACCACTTGTCCTTAATAATTTTGACAAAATGATAGAATGGAAAATGACACAATATGATACTGCATATGTCAGCAGACTAAATTAGGAGCTTTTGTTTGCTTACTTACTACTAAAAGACAAATTCACTATTTTATTTAAGGACAACCTTGCAATAAGAAACATATGTTTAATATACCATGAGATTGTTTTCTTAAAATAAAGGCAATAATGACATTTTTTGTGGTCCCCTTTATTTAGAAAAGTATCAAAGTACCAAAATATATTTTAGTACTGGTACCAAAACTACACTTAACTGAAATCATCTTTGGCCACCCCAGCGTACTTTGCGATGGGCGTTACAGTTAGTAAAATAATGAATTACCCTTCCAGCGGTTTGACTTTGACATTTCCCCCTTTTTTTTTCATTGGCCTCTGCGGCGTGTTGCAGATGTGGACGAGTGTGCCGAAGAAGGCTACTGCAGCCAAGGCTGCACCAACATCGAAGGCGGCTTCCACTGCTGGTGTGTTCAGGGTTACGAGCTGCGGCCCGACAAGCGGAGTTGCAAGGCGCTGGGTAAGGAGCATTTGCACCGTGTTCCAACTCTGAAAACCGACAATTACAGGCCTTGTAAAAATGTGGTTGCCTATTGTTTAGATTGTCTTCGTAGCTGTATCCATTTGACAGATTTTGAAGGTCTGGACTTGATTTGGAATAAATGTTATGTGTTATTAAAACAATTTTGTTTGTTGATTACCCCGTAACTTTGATATTTAGTTGACACCTTGCCATTTTTACCCCCCTCGCCATGTTTTTTTTGTACCACAGGTCCAGAGCCAGTGTTGCTGTTTGCCAACCGGATCGATATCCGCCAGGTTCTGCCGCACCGCTCCGAGTACACGTTACTGCTCAACAACCTCGAAAACGCCATCGCCCTCGACTTCCATCACAGCCTTGAGCTGGTTTTCTGGTCCGACGTGACGCTGGACCGCATCATGAAGGCCAACCTCAACGGGTCCAACGTGGAGGAGGTGGTCTCCACCGGCCTGGAGAGCCCAGGTGAGTACAGTATGCCTTCAAAACAACACAACCGCACTCACTGACTCATTTAATAGTTTCGCTCGCGATGTGTCTTTCACTTGAGCGGCGGATATTCTTTTTGGCACTCGGGGGTGGGCATTGAATAGGCGGCCGTCACTTTAAACCAGGGGTCCCCAAACTTTTTGACGACCCTGAGTCAAAAAATGTGTATATATATATATATATATATATATATATATATATATATATATATATATATATATATATATATATATATATATATATATATATATATATACACACATATACACTACCGTTCAAAAGTTTGGGGTCACCCAAACAATTTTGTGGAATAGCCTTCATTTCTAAGAACAAGAATAGACTGTCGAGTTTCAGATGAAAGTTGTCTTTTTCTGGCCCTTTTGAGCGTTTAATTGACCCCACAAATGTGATGCTCCAGAAACTCAATCTATTTAAAGGAAGGTCAATTTTGTAGCTCCTGTAACGAGCTAAACTGTTTTCAGATGTGTGAACATGATTGCACAAGGGTTTTCTAATCATCAATTAGCCTTCTGAGCCAATGAGCAAACACATTGTACCATTAGAACACTGGAGTGATAGTTGCTGGAAATGGGCCTCTATACACCTATGTAGATATTGCACCAAAAACCAGACATTTGCAGCTAGAATAGTCATTTACCACATTAGCAATGTATAGAGTGTATTTCTTTAAAGTTAAGACTAGTTTAAAATTATCTTCATTGAAAAGTACAGTGCTTTTCCTTCAAAAATAAGGACATTTCAATGTGACCCCAAACTTTTGAACGGTAGTATATATATATATATTTTTTTTTTAAAAATTTTTTGTATTTTTTTTTGTATTTTTTTCTTCATAAAGTAATACAATCATGTGTGCTTACAGACTGTATCCCTGCAGACTGTATTGATCTATATTGATATATAATGTATATATTGTGTTTTTATGTTGATTTAATTTAAAAAGAACAAAAAAAAAAACATTTTTATTTTTTAAAATTTTTTTCTTATTTCTTGTGCGGCCCGGTACCAATTACCGGTCCGCGGCCCGGTGGTTGGGGACCACTGCTTTACACCACTGCATCCCATGCTTTGCATTGGACTTGGTGATGTATGGCTTAGATGCAGCTGCTCGGCCATGGAAACCCATTCCATGAAGCTCTCTGCGTACTGTACGTGGGCTAATTGGAAGGTCACATGAAGTTTGGAGCTCTGTAGCAAGTGACTGTGCAGAAAGTCTTTGTACTATGCGCTTCAGCATCCGCTGACCCCTCTGTCAGTTTACGTGGCCTACCACTTGGTGGCTGAGTTGCTGTTGTTCCCAAACTCTTCCATTTTCTTATAATAAAGCCGACAGTTGACTTTGGAGTATTTAGGAGCGAGGAAATTTCACGACTGGATTTTGTTGCACAGGTGGCACCCTATGACAGTTCCACGCTGGAAATCACTGAGAGCGGCCCATTCTTTCACAAATGTTTGTAGAAACAGTCTCCATGCCTAAATGCTTGATTTTACACACCTGTGGCCGGCCCTAGGGATTAGGACACCTGATTCTGAACATTTGGATGGGTGGCCAAATACTTTTGGCAATATATTGTGTCTTTGAAGACATTAAGTTGTTCAAATTTAAAGTTTGCCATCATAATGAATGGTAACGTCATCGTTTAATAGGTTGTAATGTAAAAGATGGATATTAAATGACAAAATACACTGCTTATGTTTCGTAAAAACAATGATTTTCTTCAATCAATCAATTAATGTTTAGTTATATAGCCCTAAATCCCAAGTGTCTCAAAGGGCTGCACAAGCCACAACGACATCCTCGGCTCAGATCCCAGAAGGGACACACAACAGGCTCCCAGGATTGGCTGCGACAAGGAGAGAGTAGGCGTTCAAAGTGACCAATCAGAAGGACACAGCTGGGCTGTGTATTGGATTGCCTGCCCCGGAGTGTTAAACTGGTGTAGAGAAAGCGAAAGCGAGTGCAAACAGAGTCAGCGTGCGAGCAAAAAGACGGCGCCAGCCCGCACGGAGGCCACATAGCAGACACGGTATTGATTGTCGCTGAAAATTGTGCTGAAATCTTCGAGCATGAAAACCTCACTTTGTGAGCACAAGCGTAAAATGAGCATGTGCGAGCACAAACTCCAAGTGAGGTTTTCATGCTCAAATGATTGTGGGCAGTGTTTTGATGCTGACTTCCATTGTAGGACAAGCAACAGTCAATACATCCATCCATCCGTTTTCTACCGCCTGTCCCTTTTGGGGAAAGTTTTCACAGTGCTTCACATTTTGTTATGTTAAAGCTAGGGATGATGTTTGATAAGAAATTATCGAGTTCGAGCCTATTATCGAATCCTCTTATCGAACCGATTCCTTATCGATTCTCTTATCGAGTCCAGATAGGTTGTTGTATATGGAAAAAAACACACAATATTTGGTTTAACAAAAGCTCACTTTTATTATGTAAGAAAACAATTTAATCTAATAAATAAATAAATATTGACTGTTACCCCTCTAAAAAAAATAAAAACAATATTGACTGTTGTTACCCAAAGTATATTAAGTGGGATTTTTCAAAAAAACAAATATATACAGTAACACAAAAACAACCTGTCTCTGTGATCACTATAGGTGTATAAATAATAATATACTGTTAAATAAAATCAGTCCCTTGGGCACAAAACTGAAAATAATACAGCTCTCCAAAAAGTGCAATTCTGCTGCTATTTGACATAACTGTTTGTTATGATGCTTTGACATTTTTGCACTTTATTTCTTTATTGAAAGAAAATTCTATGAATAGAAAGGTTCTTTGCAAATGTGGTTACAATGCTAAAAAATGAAAAGTTAAAGCTAAAAAAAGAAATACACTTTATTGAGTTAACATTATTTCTTTATAGGGGGAAAGATGTTATGAGCTAGGGCAGGGGTCGGCAACCCAAAATGTTGAAAGAGCCATATTGGACCAAAAATACAAAAACAAATCTGTCTGGAGCCGCAAAAAATTAAAAGCCATATTACATGTGTCATGAGATATAAATGTAATTAAGAGGACTTAAAGGTAACTAAATGAGCTCAAATATACCTACAAATGAGGCATAATGATGCAATATGTACATATAGCTAGCCTAAATAGCATGTTAGCATCGATTAGCTTGCAGTCATGCAGTGACCAAATATGTCTGATTAGCACGCCACACAAGTCAATAACATCAACAAAACTCACCTTTGTGTACTCATGCACAACGTTAAAAGTGTGGTGGACAAAATGAGACAGAAAAAGCAGTGGCATAAAACATGTCCTAGAAAGTCGGAGAAAGTTATACATGTAAACAAACTATACGGTGAGTTCAAGGACCGCCAAAATAAGTAGGACAAAACGGCGCTCGCCAAATACTCGAATCAGTGAAGCATGTTTAATATAAACAGTGTGATTTATAACAATTAGCGAGGTTTGTGTCATGTTTGTCCTCCTACAGAAAACATTCTAAAACAAAAAAATATAATTTTTTCCCCTCATCTTTTTCCATTCTCCATACATTTTTGAAAAATCTCCAGAGAGCCACTAGGGCGGCGCTAAAGAGCCGCATGTGGCTCTAGAGCCGCGGGTTGCCGACCCCCGAGCTAGGGAATATAACAACTACACTACCCAGCATGCAACGGGAGTGACGAGCATGCGCGGTAGCCCCGAAAAGTGTTGCATATTGTCACCCGGCAGCTAAGAATGAGGTTATGAGCACGCTGTGAAAGTAAACGTCAAGAACTCAGCCAACACGCCTCGTCTGCATTATTTATAATTAGACAGACAACACATATACAGTGTGATTTTGTTTTGTTTACAAGTAAAGAAAAACAAAAGTTAAAAAAGGGAGATGTCATATATATGTATGTGCTGCGGTTGCTTTAAGAACGTTGCGACAGCTGCCGTAAAGGAGGTGCGTTGCTAGCCTGGTTGCTATGTTTCAGGTTGTGAGTGTTCATGTGTTTTTACCCTGCTCAAATTTCTCAGTAAAGTTATTCATTGGATTATACCTTTTTGTTTTGAACTTTATTACACCTTGGAGCGCTTTTTCGCGTCCATTTTTTTCCTGCTTTCGCTATCTGCGCCTAATGACTGATCTACGTGACGCCATTTCTTGTGATGTCCCACGGAGCATTTCTGGTCGGGACGGGATTCGTTCCGAGGGATTTGAATAAAGAACCAACTCTTTTTCTTTACTATAGTGGTCTCGATAGCGGGTACTGGTTCTCAAAAAGGGATTCGAGTCCGAGGACTCGGTTCATTTCTTATCAAACAACCGGGAAAACCGGTTTCGAGTATCATCCCTAGTTAAAGCCTTATTTCAAAATGGAATACATTCCGTTTTGTCCACACAATTCTACACACAATACCCCAGAATGACAATGTGAAAAGGTTGTTTTTTTTTCTCAATACTTTGTTGATGCACCTTTGGCAGCAATTACTGCCTCAAGTCTTTTTGAATAGGATGCCACAATCTTTGCAGACATATCTTTGGCCAGTTGTGCCCATTCCTCTTTGCAGCACCTCTCACGCTCCATCGGGTTGGGTGGGAAGCGTGGGTTTGTGGCTTGGCATTGTCTTGCTGAAATAAGCAGGGGCGTCCATGAAAAAGACGTTGCTTAGATGGTAACACATGTTGCTCCAAAACCTGTATGTACCTTTCAGCATTAATGGTGCCTTCACAGATGTGTAAGTTACCCATGCCTTGGGCACTAATACACCCCCGTACCATCACAGATGCTGGCTTTTCAACTTTGCGCCTATAACAGTCCGGATGGTTCTATTCATTATTGATCCGGAGGACACGACGTCCACAGTTTCCAAAAACAATTTGAAATGTGCACTCGTCAGACCACAGAACTCTTTTCCACTTTGCATCAGTCCATCTTTTGATTGACTTGATTTTAACTTGCACTTACAGATGTAACGACAAACGTTATTTACTGACAGTGATTTTCTGAAGTGTTCGTGAGCACATGTGGTGATATCCTTGACACATGATGTCGGTTTTTTATGCAGTACCGCCTGATGGATTGTAGGTCACGGGCATTCAATGTTTGTTTTCGGCCTTGGCATTGTCTTGCTGAAATAAGCAGGGGCATCCATGATAACGTTGCTTGGATGGCAACATATGTTTTCAGAAGTGTTCCTGAGCCCATGTGGTGATATCCTTTACACCCTGATGTCGGTTTTTGATGCAGTACAGCCTGAGGGATCCAAGGTCACGGGCTTAGCCGCTTATGTGCAGTGATATCTCCAGATTATCTGACCCTTTTGATGATATTACGGACCATAGATGGTGAAATCCTTGAATTCCTTAGTCCAATAGCACGTTGGGAAATTTTGTTCTTAAACTGTTCTACAATTTGCTCACGCATTTGTTGACAAAGTGGTGACCCTCACCCCATCCTTGTTTGTGAATGACTGAGCATTTCATGGAAGCTGCTTTTATACCCAATCATGGCACCCACCTGTTCCCAATTAGCCTGTTCACCTGTGGGATATTCCAAATAAGTGTTTGATGAGCATTCCTCAACTTTCTCAGTCTTTTTTGCCACTTGTGCCAGCTTTTTTGAAACATGTTGCTGGCATCAAATACCAAATGAGCTAATATTTGCAAAAAATAACAACGTTTCTCAGTTCGAACATTAAATATCTCGTCTTTGCAGTCTATTCAGTTGAATATACGTTGACAAGGATTTGCAAATCATTGTATTCTGTTTTTATTTACCATTTACACAACGTGCCAACTTCACTGGTTTTGGGTTTTGTACATGTGATTTTTTTTAGTTAATTATTTTTAATAAATTTGCACAAAAACAAAAATTTAAAAAACTTTCCACATTATGGGGTATTGTGTGTCGAATTTTGAGGACAAACATGGATTCATACCATTTTTTTTAATAAGGCTGCAACATAGCAAAACGTGGACGCACTATAAAAGCAATAATCACACTATTTCCCAACGCATGTTAATTTTTCATCCACAGAATTTGAAACTTAGTCTTAGAGAAACTTCATTGATCCACAAGGGAACTTGTTCCACACAGTAGCTCAGTTACAAAGGATGGAAAGGATAATGCAGGTATAAAGTAGACTAAAAATGTACGATAGTAGCAATATGAAATATAACATATATGTAATATTTACAGTACATAATATATACTGATATCATATTATATATACAGTATACACTACCGTTCAAAAGTTTGGGGTCACATTGAAATGTCCTTATTTTTTAAGGAAAAGCACTGTACTTTTCAATGAAGATAACTTTAAACTAGTCTTTACTTTAAAGAAATACACTCTATACATTGGTAATGAGGTAAATGACTATTCTAGCTGCAAATGTCTGGTTTTTGGTGCAATATCTACATAGGTGTATAGAGGCCCATTTCCAGCAACTATCACTCCAGTGTTCTAATGGTACAATGTGTTTGCTCATTGGCTCAGAAGGCTAATTGATGATTAGAAAACCCTTGTGCAATCATGTTCACACATCTGAAAACAGTTTAGCTCGTTACAGAAGCTACAAAACTGACCTTCCTTTGAGCAGATTGAGTTTCTGGAGCATCACATTTGTGGGGTCAATTAAACGCTCAAAATGGCCAGAAAAAGAGAACAATCATCTGAAACTCGACAGTATATTCTTGTTCTTAGAAATGAAGGCTATTCCACAAAATTGTTTGGGTGACCCCAAACTTTTGAGCGGTAGTGTATAACAAATCCCAATTACCATGTACAAAATGAAAGTATATGTAACAGAACTTAAACATGTTCCTCTCTCACTCAGGTGGGCTGGCCATTGACTGGATCCACGACAAACTGTACTGGACTGATTCCGGGACCTCCCGCATTGAGGTGGCCAACTTGGACGGGACCCACCGCAAAGTCCTACTGTGGCAGAACATGGAGAAGCCCCGGGCCATCGCGCTGCACCCGATAGAGGGGTATGAGCGCCGGCGCGCAGACGCTAAGTGATTGGGAGCAGATGGTTTCCAATGTGCACACTATCCTCTCTGGATGTGTCCCAGTTGTAGCACAGTTCCAGAGCTGGGATTAGAGTTTGGCAGCACTGCTTTGCCCACAGGCGTGCATCTGTGCGGAGCTAAGATCTTTCTAAAAGAAACTGTGGCTAAGACTCCCTGACAGGGAAAGCATGCAAGATAAAAGATAGACACATTCAGTATAGAAATTGGTCAAACATCTGTTTTGTCAAATAGTGCAACCATTTCTTCATGGTCATCCAGTCTTAATATTTTGCTCCCATTTTCCTCTTCCTCAGTAAGATCTACTGGACCGACTGGGGCAACACACCTCGCATCGAGTACGCCAACATGGACGGCTCGAACCGGCGGGTGATTGCAGACACACACTTGTTCTGGCCCAATGGCCTGACCATCGACTATGCGGGACACCGCATGTATTGGGTCGACGCCAAGCACCACGTCATCGAAAGGGCCGACCTGGACGGGCGCAATCGCAAAGCCGTCATCAACCAAGGTAAGGTATCACGTTTTTTGGGTGTTTTTTGCCTTTTGGAATATGACTCACATATTGTAGGGACCCCACTGGAATGTATGGATGGGTATTGTTTAGGGCTGCAACTAACGATTCATTTGATAATCGATTAATCTGTCGATTATTACTTCGATTAATCGATTAATAATCGTATAAAAGAGACAAACTACATTTCTATCCTATCCAGTATTTTATTGGGGGAAAAAACAGCATACTGGCACCATACTTATTTTGATTATTGTTTCTCAGCTGTTTGTAAATGTTGCAGTTTATAAATAAAGGTTTATTTAAAAAAAAAAAATAATAATAATAATAATAATTTTAAAAAATAAATAAAAAAATCTGCGCATAGCATAGATCCAACATATCGATTACTAAATTAATCGGCAACTAGTTTAATAATCGATTTTAATCTATTAGTTGTTGCAGCCCTAGTGTTGTTTAGAGATGTCCGATAATATCGGCAGTCCGATATTATCGGCCGATAAATGCTTTAAAATGTAATATCGGAAATTATCAGTGTCTGTTTCAAAAAGTAAAATGTATAACTTTTTAAAACGCCGCTGTACGGAGTGGTACACGGACGTAGGGAGAAGTACAGAGCGCCAATCAACCTTAAAGGCACTGCCTTTGCGTACCGGCCCAATCACATAATATCTAGGAGCGCCCTAAGTGGCTGATCCGTTGGCGGTCCCGTCTGAGGGTCCAGCCTCAGACTGATATTTTTTTTACTCTTATGTGAGGTTTTTTCCTCGGACTCAGTCTGGACCACTCAGCGGGATTGTGCCGAAAATGTAATTTCAGTTCTTATGTGTCTTGTACATGTTAAGAATGGACAAATATCTGCTCTCTCTCTCTCTCTCTCTCTCTCTCTCTCTCTCTCTCTCTCTCTCTCTCTCTCTCTCTCTCTCTCTCTCTCTCTCTCTCTCTCTCTACTCTCTGATCTACGGCTTTACACACACACAAGTGAATGCAAGGCATACTTGGTCAACAGCCATAAAAGGTCACACTGAGGGTGACCGTGTAAACAACTTTAACACTGTTACAAATATGCGCCACACTGTGAACCCACACCAAACAAGAATGACAAAATACATTTCGGTAGAACATCCGCACTGTAACACAACATAAACACAACACAACAGAACAAACAAATACCCAGAACCCCTTGCAGCACTAACTCTTCCGGGACGCTACAATATACACCCCCCGCTACCCCCACTTCAACCCCGCCCACCTCAACCTCCTAATGCTCTCTCAGGGAGAGCATGTCCCAAATTCCAAGCTGCTGTTTTGAGGCATGTTAAAAAAAAAAAAAGCACTTTGTGACTTCAATAATAAATATGGCAGTGCCATGTTGGCATTTTTTTTTTCCATAACTTGAGTTGATTTATTTTGGAAAACCTTGTTACATTGTTTAATGCATCCAGCGGGGCATCACAACAAAATTAGGCATAATAATGTGTTAATTCCACGACTGTATATATCGGTATCGGTTGATATCGGAATCGGTAATTAAGAGTTGGACAATATCGGATATCGGCAAAAAAGCCATTATCGGACATCTCTAGTATTGTTTATATTTGAACCGATACTAGTACCAAAATGGTCCTTTTAAAATGGTGCCATTGCCGAACCTTATCCAAAACGGTGCTTAAAAAATAGGAAATAAGCACATTTTTATAGGGCTGCAGCTGTTGACTATTTTAGTAATCAAGTACCGAGTGCACCGGTATTTAAGCCGCACTCACTAATTTTTAGAAGAAAAATATTTTTACATATATATTTATATATATATTTATTCACAGAAATATTCTGTAAATGTTTGTCTACATGCCTTAATAGTCCACGACATAAGGAGATAACGTCCGCAGGAACCTACCACATAGCGAAGGACATACACTATTTGATTTTCTATTATGCAGCTCATTTTTATTTGACAGTTATTGAAATATCTTGTGTGACATCATGCGCAATAGTTTTAAACTATTGTAGTGGCGTTCTGGACAAAAAGTGCACTTTAATTTAGTGTTGTTTTGATATGTCATCTTAGTGACATCATGCACAAAAGTGCACTAATAGCTTGTTTTAAAATGTCTCTGACAATCTTGCACTTTCTGTTTTGGAAATGACATGAATGTTTGTGCCACTGCTTAATAACTGTTTAATAAATACAGTTTTGCTAAATTGACTTAGTTGTGATTTCCCTCTCTGCATGAAAGTTTAAAATGAGCATATATTAATGCAGTATGAAGAAGAATGTTTTAATGTAGACACATAGAATCATCATACTGCTGTGATTATATGCATCAAGTGTTCATTCAAGGCTAAGGCAAAATATCGAGATATATATCGTGTATCGCGATATGGCCTAAAACAGGGGTGTCCAAAGTGCGGCCCGAGGGCCATTTGCGGCCCGCAGGTAATTTTTTAACGGCACATTCTTAAAATATGATGAAAAAAAAATAAAAAACATAAAAAGTGGTATAAAAGAGCAAGCAGGTTAAATGTAACAAGAAAATGCTGCATTATTTACTCTAATAACACAAAGCTGCCATGCAGGCTGTTTCTTTCTTTAAAAAATAATAATGAATCAAAATCAATATCATTATGAATTATTGACCTATTCAAGGCTCCATTTACTTCACATTAAATATTCCACTTTGAGATATTTTGGGGTGAAAATGTTGCATATTTTTGGGTGCCATTTAAAAAACAGTTTTTTAAAGAAGGGCCTAAAACGAACAAACAAAAAACAAAAACAACAATAAAACTTATAATTGACGGATAGATCTGTAGTTGATCTTGAGACTATTGTGGTAAAAGTTTTAAAAAAATGTTGGATTTATTTTTTTAAACTTTTCTGAGCAGTACCATTTTGGATCCCCAATCATTTTAGTGGGAGTTTTTTTTTTTTTAAGTGTCATTGCTCAAAAAAATAATGAATTAAAATCAATGTTGTTATGAGTTATTGACCTTTTTAAGACTCAAATTATTATATAATCTCAAATATTCCACTTTAAAAATTTATTGGGGGAAAATATTGCATATTTTGTGTTTTTTTTCCCATAAAAAAACAGATTTTCCTTCACAAAAATGGCATACGACTTAAATATTTAAGTGTTTTATTGACAAAGAGACCTAATGTTGATCTAGAGATTTAAACCTTTAATAATAATAATAATAATAATACTGAATAATGACACATTTGTAATATTTTTTTGGACCAAAACCTTTTGGGGTACCCGGGATCAAGTCTGAGTGGAGGCCTAAATGTATCTTTTTTATACATATATTGTATTGATTTTTAAAATAAAAAATATCAAAATGGCCCCCGCGTGCTTTGATTTTTCAGTGTGCGGCCCTCAGTGGAAAAAGTTTGGACACCCCTGGCCTAAAAATATCGAGATATTAAAAAATATTAACGATATTAAC
Organism: Entelurus aequoreus; assembly: GCF_033978785.1. Classification (NCBI taxonomy): domain Eukaryota; kingdom Metazoa; phylum Chordata; class Actinopteri; order Syngnathiformes; family Syngnathidae; genus Entelurus; species Entelurus aequoreus. The sequence goes on from NC_084732.1 coordinate 81,382,222, forward strand.
GTACGCATTTTCCGCGCATGCGTATTAGGTCGCGTTGCGCCGTCTGACGGAGGGGGGCGGGGGTCTTAAACGGTGGCATTGATGTGTGTGGACACGAATAAGGTTAGGCGGGGCCTAAAGCACATGGGCGACAGTTCCGATTGCTCAAGAGCAAGTGTCAGGGGGTCTGTGCGTTTGTGTGTGCGTGCGCGCGCCATTGCCCTTGTGAGCACTCCTTAATGATGTGTGCTCTCCGAATAAAAGGCTGTAATTGGCCCTGTCCCTTCTCCTGAGCCTCTGTTTGCTCAGACAACACACAGGACAAACGGAACGTGTGTTTGTCTGTGTGCACATTTCTGCTCCCCGGGTTGCTGTGCCAAGGAATGTTAATGAGTGTCTACCTCCCTACACCTATAGTCCTGTGTGTGTGTGTGTGTGTGTGTGTGTGTGTGTGTGTGTGTGTATGTGTGTGTGTGTGTGTGTGTGTGTGTGTGTGTGTGTGTGTGTGTGTGTGTGTGTGTGTGTGTGTGTGTGTGTGTGTGTGTGTGTGTGTGTGTGTGTGTGTGTGTGTTTTTGAATTCCTACCCTTTTTGAGACATCAACAAGGAAAAGTACCTTCCATATGAGGACCGGTGAACAAGTTAGGACATAAATCATGGTCCCAATACCGGAAAACCATCGCATCTAATAGAGAATGTCTCAAGTGCACCCCTGGTGGTGAAATCTATTAAAAATGAAGAGTGGTCCCAAAAAGGAGGGATTTTTCAAATTGACTGTGTGTGGGTTTTAAAAGTGATCCCCCTCTGGTCAACATATAAAATAGCAAGTGTGTGTAAAAATTTGAAGTGCCCCCCTTCTGGCCAATATATGTAATAGCAAGTGTGTATAAGAAATTAAAATGCACGCCCTTTGGCCAAAATTAATTTAAAAAATAAAATCAATATTTATTTAGAGACATACTGTAATAAGTTGAAGTAAATAATGAAGATTAAAAACCAATCAAAAACTAAAAATTAGACATTTTTACGTGTCGACTTCTTTCTTATAAAATTGGGAACAATTTCTCATATTCTTTCTGTTTCTGTAGTATTGCAATATTTTCTCGTAAAATTATTACTTTATGTAAAATGTTTACTTTTTAATGCAAAATGGCGACATTTTGTCATAAAAAATTCCGAGTTTTATCACAAAATTGCCAATTTTGTGTCAAATGTTCTTGTAAAATAGTGAAATTTTTTTGAGTAAAATTATGACTTGCCAAGTAAAATTCCAATTATTATAATATTGCCAAAATTTCAAAGTTCTCTTGTAAAATTGTGACTTTTGTCGAGTAAAATTAGGACTCTTTTCATAAAATTGCCAACATTGTAAGCTTTTCTTGTAAAATTTTGACTTGCGTTGAGTAAAATTACGACTTTTACTATAACACTGCTAAAATTCTAAGTTTTTCTTGTAAAAAATTCCAACTCATTTTTCACAACAAGCTTTTTTTATATTTGCAGAGTATGTATATATTATTAATGTTGTAAATACAAAGCTTTATATATCTAGAAGGGGTGGTCCTAAAGAGGGAGGCATTATTCGGAGGTCTCAAGAAGGTCACAAATACAAGAGTGTGGGTGTGTTTGTGTTTGTGTGTGCGTGTGTGTGTGTGTGTGTACTTGAATTTATACCCTTTTTGAGACATCAACAAGGAAAAGTACCTTCCATATGAGGACCGGTGAACAAGTTAGGACATAAATCATGGTCCCAATACTGGAAAACCATCGCATCTAATAGAGAATGACTCATGTGCACCCCCGGTGGTGAAATCTATTAAAAATGATGGTGGTCCCAAAAAGGAGGGATTTTTTCAAATTGACTGTGTGTGGGTTTTAAAAAGGCTCCCCCACTGGTCAACGTATGAAATAACAAGAGTGTAAAAAATTTGAAGTGCTCCCCTTCTGGCCAACATATGTAATAGCAAGCGTGTATAAGACATTGAAATGCGCCCCCTTTGGCCAAAAATAATTTAACAAATGAAATAAATATTTATATAGAGACATACTGTAATAACTTGAAGTAAATAATGAAGATTAAAAACCAATTACAAACAAAAAATTAAAAACTTTTTTTTTTTTTACTAAAGACAATCTTTTTCCCACAATGTGTCGACTTCTTTCTTATAAAATTGGGAACAATTTCTCATATTATTTGTTTCTCTAATATTGCAATATTTTCTCGTAAAAGTATTACTTTTTTATGTAAAATGATTACTTTTTAATGCAAAATGGCGACATTTTGTCTTATAAAATTCTGAGTTTTATCACAATGTTGCCAATTTATGTGTAAAATTTTCTTGTAAAATAGTGACATTTTTTGAGTAAAATTATGACTTGCCAAGTAAAATTCCAATTATTATATTGCCAAAATTTCAAAGTTCTCTTGTAAAATTGTGACTTTTGTCGAGTAAAATTAACTCTTTTCATAAAATTGCCAACATCTTAAACTTTTCTTGTAAAATGTTGACTCACGTTGAGTAAAATTACGACTTTCACTATAACACTGCCAACATTTTAAGTTTTTCTTGTGCAATTCCAACTCATTTTTCACAACAAGCTTTTTTATATTTGCAGAGTATGTATATATTATTAATGTTGTAAATACAAAGCTTTACATATCTAGAAGGGGTGGTCCTAAAGAGGAAGGCATTATTCGGAGGTCTCAAGAAGGTCACAAAAACAAGAAAGTGTGTGTGTGTTTGTGTGTGTGTGCGTGTGTGTGTGTGTGTGTGTGTGTTTGTGTGTTCGCTAGCTGGATGCATGCCAAATTCCTGGAGCTGGACAGTGGGCGGGGTGTGGCAGTTTAATCCCCCTACCAGCCTGCACACCTGTGGACCCTGAGGTGGGGGGTCGGACTAGATGAGGGGGTGTGCGAACTTGATCTCGGTGTACATGAAGTACATGTGCCTGGAGATACTCTATACTACAGAGATGTCTCTTTCATAAGGAGGCGGCTCTTTAATGGGACACAGTCTCCCCTCAGGGAGCAGTCAATAGAGCAAAAGAACAGCACACCCTAGTGGAAGGTCCTGCCTGACCTAAATAGCAGGAATGGGACTTTTAGTTTCAGTTCTATTTTTGTCTTATTCTTACGTCCACGGTGATTTATTAGGCACTTCTGATGAGGCCCATATACCTAATTTTACGGACCATAGCGCACTGCCGATGAATGGTCTATTTTCAATCTTTTTTCATATATAAGGCGCACCGGATTGTTTTAATGACATTCAGACTTTACTTAAATCGATAATAGAGCAGCATCTCCTCATCCGGAAACAACAACAACAAGGTCCCGTGAAAAAAACGTCGGACCCGAACTCTCTAATAACTAAAGTTCCTTGGGTGAATAATGTAAACTCACTACACCGGTATGTTTTAGCGTTTTCATGGCGAGTTTACTGACAGATATAAGTAACAACTTTACACTACTTTATATTACAAATGGCATATTTTGTCAGAATGATCAAAGACAAGTGGTAATTATTAATCTACTTGTTCATTTACTGTTAATATCTGCTTACTTTCTCTTTTAACATGTTCTATCTACACTTTTGTTAAAATGTAATAATCACTTATTCTTCTGTTGTTTGGATGCTTTACATTAGTTTAGGATGACACCACAAATTTAGGTATCAATCCGATACCAAGCCATTACAGGATCATACATTGGTCATATTCAAAGTCTTCGTAGACTTAGACTTCCTTTTTATTGTCATTCAAATTTGAACTTTACAGTACAGATAAGAACGAAATTGTGTTGCATTAGCTCATGGTAGTGCAAGATAAAAGAGCAATAAGGTGCAGATATAAATACATAGATTACTGTACAGATAAATATATTGCATTCTTGCATATGCATCCACATTTATGGATGTATGTTATATTGTCTTCATGTAAGTAAGAAAAGATTAAGCATTTTATTAACGCATATTATTTCCAGGCTTTCGCGGGCCAAGTAAAATAAATGGCGGGCCCGATTTGCCCAGCGGGCCTTGAGTTTGACACCGGTGGTTTAGGATGTTTTATGGCCTTTATGCCAAAAAGAACAGCTTCTTTTTTTTTTTAATTAGAAAAATGCAAAACGTGCAATATTCCTAAAAATAAGTTGCAGAGTGCAGTATTTCAGGTTGGGTAATTACAGCCTTGAATAGGTCAATAATTAATGATGTTGATAAAGGAGACAAGTAAACAAAAATGATTATTTTTAAAGTGCTTACAGAGTTAGAATGAGAGAAAAAGAATGCAGGACTCTATTGAGTTTACGCAAGTATTTTTATATATGTCTGCCATGTTATTTTTAACTGCTCAACACCATTTGCATTGCATTTCATCATCAAAGCTCTGAGAATTAAGCTCATGGTTTTCTGGCTCCATCTGGTGGTTATGGGGCGCAATTACATCAAAGTAATATTTTCTTGTCCTTTCAATTTGGTTTCAAAGGAAAAAACATAAGTAATATACCGGTATTACAGTCTGTTAAAAAAGTATTTATAATTTGAGTAATCAATTGTTGATGTATTTTTCATTGATTAAATATTGTTTCAAATAAGAATCGCGAATCATTTGCAAAATGTATGTTTTTTTTTTACACCCATACTGGCTGTGGTGAGAGACACACAAACAGTGGGCAAGAACAAATTATTATGATTCGATCTGTAGCAAAGTTCGTACATTAAGTGGTTTGTAAATCAAGGTTTTACTGTACTCTGGCTGTGGCGCTTTTTTTATGACGTCACTTCCTGTGTGGGGTGCGGTCTTTCTGGCGTCAATTCCTCCCCGAACTCAGTTTGTAAACGATCAATGAGTCCATACAAAGCTAAGAGCCGCAGAGGCGCACTTACCCGTGTAAAAAAATGTATGAGGAGGGTTACCTTAAACAAGTGTGCCGTGGGAGATTATCTAATTTCACCTATTTGGGTTATAAATATTTTTCCAAACCAGTAATTATAGTCTGCACGTTATGTGTTGTTGTTGAGTGTCGGGGCTGTCTAGAGCGCGGCAAAGTAACCATGTAATACTCTTCCATATCAGTAGGTGGCAGCAGGTAGCTAATTGCTTTGTAGATGTCGGAAACAGCCGGAGGCAGAGTGCAGGTAAAAAGGTAAAAATGCTTAAAACCAAAAATAAACAAAAGGTGAGTGCCCCTTAGAAAAGGCATTGAAGCTTAGGGAAGGCTATGCAGAACGAAACTAAAACTGAACTGGCTACAAAGTAAACAAAAACAGAATGCTGGACGAGAGCAAAGACTTACTGTGGAGCAAAGATGGCATCCACAATGCACATCCGAACATGACGTGACAATCAACAATGTCCCCACAAAGAAGGATAAAAACAACTAAAATATTCTGGATTGCTAAAACAAAGTAGATGCGGGAAATATCACTCAAAGGAAGACATGAAACTGTTACAGGAAAATACCAAAAAAAGAGAAAAAGCCACCAAAATAGGAGTGCGAGACAAGAACTAAAACACTACACACAGGAAAACAGCAAAGAACTCAAAATAAGTCACGGCGTGATGTGACAGGTGGTGACAGTACACCTACTTTGAGACAAGAGCTATATTGATGCATGCTTAGTTATGGTTTAAAGTCATATCCAACAATTACGACGACGACTTTTTACAGTCAACTGAATTACGTTTTTTAATGATTTCCGCTGGTGGTGTGCCTCCGGAATTTTTCAACGCAAAAAAATGTGCCTTGGCTCAAAAAAGGTTGAAAAACACTACCTTAAACGATAGTTTAGTGTGGCTGAAACGGGGCTTAGGCTAAATAATTATTCGTTTAAGGTAGGGATGTCCGATAATGGCTTTTTGCCGATATCCGATATTGTCCAACACTTTAATTACAGATACCGATATCAACCGATACCGATATATACAGTCGTGGAATTAACACATTATTATGCCTAATTTGGATAACCAGGTATGGTGAAGATAAGGTCCTTTTTTTTTAAATTAATAAAATAAAATAAGATAAATTAAAAACATTTTATTGAATAAAAAAGAGAGTAAAACAATATAAAAACAGTTACATAGAAACTAGTAATTAATGAAAGTGAGTAAAATGAACTGTTAAAGGTTAGTACTATTAGTGGACCAGCAGCACCCACAATCATGTGTGCTTACGGACTGTATCCCTTGCAGACTGTATTGATATATATTGATATATAATGTAGGAACCAGAATATTAATAACAGAAAGAAACAACCCTTTTGTGTGAAAATGGGGAGGGAGGTTTTTTGGGTTGGTGCACTAATTGTAAGTGTATGTTGTGTTTTTTATATTGATTTAATAAAAAAATAAAAATAATAATTTAAAAAAATGATACCGATTAAAAAAAAAAAAAAACAACGATACCGATAATTTTCGATATTACATTTTAAAGCATCGGCTGATAATATCGGCAGGCCGATATTATCGGACATCTCTAGTTTAAGGGGTTATCCGGCTTAGTGTGGACATAGCCTGAAGCAACTAGAAAAAAAAAGACCAAAAAGAATGTCTTTTGATCCTTCCACCTTGGCCCAGGTGTGCTTGAGGTGATACCGGCTGCCTGATCTTATCTCAACATGAGGGAGACAAATAATACACCCTCTTGCTCCCCAGAATCCCTTGCAGCCATAGAGGCAGATAGCTTTGACATGGTCACCTTCTTCCATGTCACGCCGCACACGCACTCCGTCCCCTTTGCTCCGGTTCTTTCCGGGACAGCTGGGCGAGCAGCTGCGGTGCTGACGGGGGCACGGAGCGCCGCACCGCAGTAATGTCCCCTTTAACCTACATGTGGCACCTCTCGCTGCTCGCACACCACAATTGGATTTGTCACCCTCTCTGTTGATGTAAGTTATGCCGCATTGCTTCCAGATGGACATAAATCCGCTATGATTATAATCTATGCGACAATATGTCAAAAGCATGCTGGTGGTCTCTCTTAGGGCTTCATTTTTCTCTTGGTACTTGGCTGCAGTTAATTGGACCTACGGTTTGGCAACATAAATGATTTCCTTTTCTTATGCGACCGCATGGAAATGATGCTTTTATGGTGCATGTCCATGAAAACTCGACCATATAAACTTCAACTAAGAACATTAGGCACAGCCGCACAATCTAATGGGATCCAATGCAAGATCTGTGATGTAATCATTTGTAAACCGTATTTTCCGGACTATAAAGCGCAACAAGATTTGAGCCGTACCCACAAATTTTTTGAAAAAAAAAAAGTTTTTTAATATATTAGCCGCACACTCAGTTGCGATCAAAAGTTGTAAAGAACATAACGTCATGGCTGTCTTGAGTTTCCAATCATTTCTACAACTCTTATTTTTTTGTGACATCACATGGACAAACATAAGACCTTCTGGAGGAAAGTTCTGTGGTCAGATAAAACAAAAATGGAGCTGTTTGGCCACAATACCCAGCAATATGTTTGGAGGAGAAAAGGTGAGGCCTTTAATCCCAGGAACACCATTCCTACCGCCAAGCATGGTGGTGGTAGTATTATGCTCTGGGCCTGTTTTGCTGCCAATGGAACTGGTGCTTTAAATGGGACAATGAAAAAGGAGGATTACCTCCAAATTCTTCAGGACAACCTAAAATCATCAGCTCGGAGGTTGGGAGTTGGGCGCAGTTGGGTGTTCCAACAGTACAGTGACCCCAAACACATGTCAAAAGTGTTAAAGGAATGGCTTAATCAGGCTAGAATTAAGGTTTTAGAATGGCCTTCCCAAAGTCTTGACTTAAACGTGTGGACAATGCTGAAGAAACAAGTCCATGTCAGAAAACCAACACATTTAGCTGAACTGCACCAATTTTGTCAAGAGGAGTGGTCAAAAATTACCAGAAGCTTGTGGATGGCTACCAAAAGTGCCTTATTTCAGTGAAACTTGCCAAGGGACATGTAACCAAATATTAACATTGCTTTATGTATACTTTTGACCCAGCAGATTTGAGCACATTTTCAGTAGACCCATAATAAATTCATAAAATACTTTTGATCGTGACTGTATATACATTGTGAAATGATTTATTTACACAGAAAGATTTTGTAAATGTTTATTTACATACCATAATGATTTCCAAAAGGTGCCTAAACGCGGCAGTAAAACGGATGATCAAACAAAACAGAAGACATCGTCATGGACCCACTATCTGCGGAAGCTAGCTCTCCAATCAGCTAAACAGACTCAATAACTCCACGGTGACGTTTTGGAGAATTTACTGAGGAATTTGTGAAACTGAAACAATACAAAAATGATGTTGTTGTAAGTTAATAATACTAACACAGACACTTGTGAACGTGTTAGCCTGTTAGCCAATGCTAACGATGCTCGCTTGATTACATTACGATAGAACGTACAAATATGCGTGAAAACAGTCTTATATACGTCACAAATGGGACGGTTTAGTAAGTAAGAATAGTTTTAGTTATACTGTAAAACTTACAAACGCGTCTTGTAGCGACGAATGAAGGATCCATACGAGTAGAAACGCAATGGACGGCAAGAAGACGTAACGGGACAACGGCACCTCTACTTCCGGTTGAAAGTGGAGATGTCAAATAATGGCTTTTTTGCCGATATCTGATATTCCGATATTGTCCAACTCTTAATTACAGATTCCGATATCAACCGATACCGATAAAAACAGTCGTGGAATTAACACATTATCATGCCTAATTTTGTTGTGATGCACCGCTGGATGCATTAAACAATGTAACAAGTTTTCCAAAATAAATAAACTCAAATTATGGAAAAAAATGCCAACATGGCACTGCCATATTTATTATTGAAGTCACAAAGTGCATAATTTTTTTTAACATGCCTCAAAACAGCAGCTTGGAATTTGGGACATGCTCTCCCTGAGAGAGCATGAGGAGGTTGAGGTGGGCGGGGTTGATGTGGGGGGTAGCGGGGGGTGTATATTGTAGCGTCCCGGAAGAGTTAGTGCTGCAAGGGGTTCTGGGTATTTGTTCTGTTGTGTTTATGTCGTGTTACGGTGCGGATGTTCTCCCGAAATGTGTTTGTCATTCTTGTTTGGTGTGGGTTCACAGTGTGGCGCATATTTGTAACCGTGTTAAAGTTGTTTATACGGTCACCCTCAGTGTGACCTGTATGGCTGTTGACCAAGTATGCCTTGCATTCACTTGGTTTATTGGCGCTCTGTACTTCTCCCTACGTCCGTGTACACAGTGGTGTTTTAAAAAGTCATAAATTTTACTTTTTAAAACCGATGCTGATCATTTTGAAACCGATACCGATAATTTCCGATATTACATTTTAAAGCATTTATCGGCCGTTATTATCGGACATCTCTAGTTGAAAGCACTAAATGGAAGGACCCTGCAGTACCTGCGGTCAGCGAACTCGTCCGAAAGACGGCGCTATAGCAATAACAATAACACACCTTTTCAGTGTATTTGCTTGGTCAAACTAGTTGCATTATTGCTTTGAGTGAAGAAAAATAGAAACATTTGCCTCACTGTTTAACAAGCCGCAGGGTTCAAAGTGTAGGAAAAAGGTAGCGGCTTATAGTCCGAAATATACAGTAATTTGATTAAAAAATGCATATTTTGACTTATATTATACTTATTCATTGTGGAAAGAGTTTAAAATGCACTTTTTTTAATCCTGCCATTGGATTGCCAAGTTGTACTGGAACAAATCAAATCCCTTACATGAGTGTGTGCTGTGTTAAGTAATTGTTCTCGGAAATGTTTCAATTAATTGTGTCCTTACCTTAGGTCTGCCTCACCCGTTTGCCATCACCGTGTTTGAGGACAGCCTCTACTGGACTGACTGGCACACCAAGAGCATCAACAGTGCCAACAAATTCACGGGGAAGAACCAAGAGATCATCCGTAACAAGCTGCACTTCCCCATGGACATCCACACCTTGCACCCCCAGAGGCAACCTGAAGGTCAGGACTCAAACATGCTGGATGTTGGATCAGAAATGTTTCCTTTACTGTCACAGTTTAGAGCAAATACCAGGTATTAGTATTATTAGAAAGTAGAAAAAGGAGGACGGGCATATGTAACCGGCGGCTCATGCCCTGCTTTTTTGGTCCACCCCGGATTCGAGCGTGCTAGCTACCGAGCTAAACCCCCGGGCTATCAACCCGATAGCCAGCATTGCTTTTGAGGTCGTCTGGTAGTGGGGTTTACCAACGTACACATACCCCAGTCACACTGACTGGCCTCCATTGAGACACTTGTGATTTAGGGCTATATAAATAAACATTGATTGATTGATTGATTGATAATAATGGAACAAGCAAATACAAAATCTGAGTTATCAAAAATCAACATTCTCCTAATAGACATTTTTAACAGTCATGAATTTTGTTCTGTCCTTAAATTGTGACATGCAACCTACTGGTAATGCAGTGATACATTACATACATGCATACATACATGCATACATACATACTGTACAGACTATACATACATACATACTGTATAGACTATACATACATGCATACTTACATACATACATACTGTACAGACTATACATACATACATAGACTATACATACATACATACATACTGTACAGACTATACATATATACACACATACTGTACAGCCTACACATACATACATACTGTACAGACTATACATGCATACATACTGTACAGCCTACACATACATACATACGGTACAGTATACTATACATTACAGTATAGTACAGTACACTATACATACATACATACTGTACAGTCTATACATGCATACATACTGTACAGACTATACATACATAAATACATACTGTACAGACTATACATACATACATACATACACACATACTTTAAGCCTATACATACATGCATACTGTACAGACTATACATACATACAGACTGTACATACATACATACATACATACTGTACAGACTATACTTACATACATACATACTGTACAGACTATACTTACATACATACTGTACAGACAATACATACATACATACTGTACAGACTATACTTACATACATACATACTATACAGACTATACATGCATACTGTACAGACTATACATACATACATACTGTACAGACTATACTTACATACATACTGTACAGACAATACATACATACATACATACATACTGTACAGACTATACTTACATACATACATACTTAACAGCCTATACATACATACTGTACAGACTATACACACATACATACTGTACAGACAATACATACATACATACTGTACAGCCTATACATACATACTGTACAGCCTATACATACATACATACATACATACATACATACATACTGTACAGATTATACATACATACTGTACATACTTTACAGCCTATACATAAATACTGTACAGACTATACATACATACATACATACTTTACAGCCTATACATACATACATACATACATACATACATACATACATACATACATACTGTACAGATTATACATACATACATACTTTACAGCCTATACATACATACTGTACAGACTATACATCCATACATACTGTACAGACTATACATACATACATACTGTACAGACTGTACATACATACATACATACATACTGTACAGCCTGTACATACATACTGTACAGACTGTACATACATACATACTGTACATACATACATACATACTGTACAGACTATACATACATACATACTGCACAGACTGTACATACTGTACAGACAATACATACATACATACATACTGTACAGACTATACTTACATACATACATACTTAACAGCCTATACAAACATACATACTGTACATACATACATACATACATACATACTGTACAGACTATACATACATACATACTGCACAGACTGTACATACATACATACTGTACAGACAATACATACATACATACATACATACTGTACAGACTATACTTACATACATACATACTTAACAGCCTATACATACATACTGTACAGACTATACACACATACATACTGTACAGACAATACATACATACATACTGTACAGCCTATACATACATACTGTACAGCCTATACATACATACATACATACATACATACATACATACATACATACATACATACATACTGTACAGATTATACATACATACTGTACATACTTTACAGCCTATACATAAATACTGTACAGACTATACATACATACATACATACATACTTTACAGCCTATACATACATACATACATACATACATACATACATACTGTACAGATTATACATACATACATACATACTTTACAGCCTATACATACATACTGTACAGACTATACATGCATACATACTGTACAGACTATACATACATACATACTGTACAGACTGTACATACATACATACATACATACATACATACATACTGTACAGCCTGTACATACATACTGTACAGCCTGTACATACATACATACTGTACATACATACATACATACATACATACATACATACTGTACAGACTATACATACATACATACTGCACAGACTGTACATACATACATACTGTACAGACTATACATACATACATACATACATACTTTTCAGCCTATACATGCATACATACTGTACAGATTATACATATATACATACATACATACTTTACAGCCTATACATACATACTGTACATACTTTACAGCCTATACATACATACATACTGTACAGACTGCACATACATACATACTGTACAGACTGTACATACATACATACTGTACATACATACATACATACATACTGTACAGCCTATACATACATACTGTACATACATACATACTGTACAGACTGTACATACATACATACTGTAAAGACTATACATACATACATACTGTACAGACTGTACATACATACATACATACATACAAACATACTGTACAGCCTATACATACATACAGTACATACTCTACATTAGTGTTGTTCCAAAATGTATTTAGATACTTTTCAATACTTTTCTTTATAAAGAGGACCACCAAAAATGGCATTATTGGCTTTATTTGAACAGAAAATCTTACGATACATTAAACATATGTTTCTTATTGCAATCAAAGAACAATTTTGGCCCTAAATAAAATAGTGAACATACCAGACAACTTGTCTTTTAGTAGTAAGTAAACAAACAAAGGCTCCTAATTTAGTCTGCTGACGTATGCAGGAACATATTGTGTCATTTCCCATTCTATTATTTTGTCAAAATTGTAAAGGACAAGCTGTAAAAATGGATTATTAATCCACTTGTTCATTTACTGTTAATGTATGCTTATTTTCCGTTTTAACATGTTCTATCTACACTTTTGTTAAAATGTAAAAATCACTTATTCTTCTGTTGTTTGGGTACTTTACATTAGTTTTGGATGATACAACAAGTTTAGGTAGCGATCTGATACCAAGTAGTTACAGGATCATACATTGGTCATATTCAAAGTCCTCATGTGTCCAGGGACAAATTTACTGAGTTTATAAACATAATATACATTTTAAAAAAAGGAAAAAAATATTTTGTGACGATAAAAAATATCGATGTAAACGTTGAATCGACGAGATTCGCTATTCTACTTGGTATCATTACAGTGGATGTTAGGTGTAGATCTACCCATGGCATTTGTTTACATTCAGGAGCGCTATCTTTTGTTAACGGTGACGCCGGTGAGCTCTTGTATCCTCCTATGGTGTGTAGTGAAGCATGTTTAGCTATTCCTCGTCCTGCAGAGATGATACTTGTAAGAAACGTACTTTATTTGTCGCCATGGAGCCTAGGATTAGTGATTTAGAAGTAGCTAAAACACTGCCGACTGCGAATTGACGTTAGCCGCTAGCTAGCTAGCGAGCCATGTCTTAAAGCACCTCTTCCTGAGGACATTTCAGTGTTATAACTTCACCTTTATCGTTAGTGTTTAGGCCAAAATGCGTCCGTTCTCTCTTTTCTGTCTAGACACTGTGTCTGCCTGTCACTACTTTGTGATTGTGCGCTGCCGAACATGCTCCTCTGCTCATAAAACCAGCAAAGACACGACGTGACGATGGCGCGCCCTCATGCTAGTTAAAAAATAAAAATAAAAACGGGGAACCGGTACTTTTCAAACAAGTATAGTACTGTTTTTGATTCATTAGTACCGCAATACTATACTAGTACCGGTATACCGTACAACCCTACTCTACATACATCCAAACATACATACATTATATACTCTACATCAGGGGTCACCAACGCGGTGCCCGCGGGCACCAGGTAGCCCGTAAGGACCAGATGAGTAGCCCGCTGGCCTGTTCTAAAAATAGCTCAAATAGCAGCACTTACCAGTGAGCTGCATCTATTTTTAAATTGTATTTATTTACTAGCAAGCTGGTCTCGCTTTGCCCGACATTTTTAATTCTAAGAGAGACAAAACTCAAATAGAATTTGAAAATCCAAGAAAATATTTTAAAGACTTGGTCTTCACTTGTTTAAATAAATTCATTATTTTTTGCCTCTTATAACTTTCAGAAAGACAATTTTAGAGAAAAAATACAACCTTAAAAATGATTTTAGGATTTTAAACACATATACCGTTTTACCTTTTAAATTCCGTCCTCTTCTTTCCTGACAATTTAAATCAATGTTCAAGTAAATTAATTTTTTTAATTGTAAAGAATAATAAATACATTTTAATTTAATTCTTCATTTTAGCTTCTGTTTTTTCGACAAAGAATATTTGTGAAATATTTCTTCAAACTTATTATGATTAAAATTCCAAAAAATTATTCTGGCAAATCTAGAAAATCTGTAGAATCAAATTTAAATCTTATTTGAAAGTCTTTTGAATTTCTTTTAAAATTTTTGTTCTGGAAAATCTAGAAGAAATAATGATTTGTCTTTGTTAGAAATATAGCTTGGTCCAATTTGTTCTATATTCTAACAAAGTGCAGATTGTATTTTAACCTATTTAAAACATGTCATCAAAATTCTAAAATTAATCTTATAGTCAGGAAAAATTACTAATGATGTTCCATAAATTATTTTTTTTATTTTTTCAAAAAGATTCGAATT
>NC_084732.1:81402230-81429730 GCF_033978785.1 Entelurus aequoreus
CATTTCATGGAATCAGAATCAGAAATACTTTATTAATCCCCGAGGGGAAATTTAGATTTTCAGCACAATCCCATTCAAGAGCAGACAAACATTACTCGGAGACAGAACCGAATCGCTGACGGGTCTGCCAACTTCCGGCGCCCATTGCAAAAAAGGTGAGAAACAGAAGCTGCTTTTATACCCAATCATGGCACCCACCTGTTCCTAACTATCCAAATAAGTGTTTGATGAGTATTCCTCAACTTTCTCAGTCTTTTTTGCCCCTTGTGCCAGATTTATTGAAACATGTTGCAGGCACCAAATACCAAATGAGCGAATATTTGCAAAAAATAAAGTTGTCCAGTTCAAACGTTAAATATCTTGTCTTTGCAGTCTATTCAATTGAATATAGGTTGAAAAGGATTAGCAAATCATTGTATTCTGTTTTTATATACCATTTACACAACGTGTCAACTTCACTGGTTTTGGGGTTTGTAAAACATTAATGACTTTGTGTTTGTTGACCTAGGTACGGATCGCATCGAGGTCTCTAACGCAGATGGGAGCATGCGGACCGTGCTTATATGGGAGAACCTTGACCGGCCCAGGGACATTGTTGTTGACCCGATTGGAGGGTGAGATTACCGGATGTTTAACAATACATTTTCAGGACAACTCTCACATTTCCTTCCTGTCTGCAAAGCTTAATGTACTGGACCGACTGGGGCGCCAACCCGAAGATTGAACGTGCCGGGATGGACTCTTCCGACCGTGTCGTCATTATATCTTCCAACTTGACATGGCCCAATGGACTTGCCATTGACTATGAGACTAAACGCTTGTACTGGGCAGACGCTGGCATGAAGACGATTGAATACGGGAACTTTGATGGTTCTGACAGACAGGTAAGGGACGCTTTTATGAGTTTATAGAATATCTTCATAGCGGTCTTCACAAGTCCTGTGTACCTCTGCTACCCAGGTTTTGATTGGCACCCAGCTGCCTCACCCCTTTGGTCTCACTGTACATGAAGACAGGCTGTACTGGACAGACTGGCAGTCCAAGAGCATCCAGAGCGCGAACAAGCTCACCGGTTTGGGACGGCATACGCTGGCGGAAAATCTGGAGAACCTCATGGACATTCATATGTTCCAGAGGCACCGTGAAACAGGTGTGTATTCGTGTATGTCTGAGTCTGCGGGGACATTAGAGACGTACGTTGCTATGCAACATTTTTAACATCGAAAAGCACTGACATCCAGATAGTAATCACTTGTTCCTTATCCTACTCCTGAAATTTCCTGAAAGTTTAATAGAAATCAGCCCATAACTTTTTGAGCTATCCATAGCGGAATGAAAGGAACTGAGTGAAGCCTCTGTCTTCTGCCTTTGTCTCTGCGGATGGAGGCGGTACCACAAGCATACACGCACACTGAAGTTGAAGATCGTAACGTAAATGTAAAGTAACCGTAGAAATGGTTCGAGACAGCCCCAAAAACGTACTGACTTCTTTCGCATCCCATTTTGGACAATTCTTGAACGTTCGATGAAAATCCAACCATAACGTTTTTAGCTATCTATAGCAAAATGAAAGAAACGGGCCTTGTTCAGACTGCAGGTCAATTCCAATTTTTGCGACCTGTATTGGATTTGTTCATGTCTGTGTGAACAGTGCAACTGCAAATTTTTCATGTCTGACCCAGGCCACTTTCCCATATGGAAATGAATCGGATATACAGTATGTGCAATGCGTCCTCAATGTGGACCAATGTTCCCTCTAAGGTGCGCGCCTGTGCAATTGCGCAATGCTCAAGCGTCCTCTGCGCACGGCAAATCTATGCCACGCACAAAATCAAATAAAAAAAATAAGCGCATAACAGTTTTCGACACACGGACACCACAGAGAAAACAGTTTTCGTCATCATGGTTCAAATATTGTAACGTCTGTCGAGACGCTTTGAGGACATGAATTCCATCCATCACTTTACTGAGCAAAACTCTTTATTGTCGGCCATATACACATCACCAAAACATTAGTAAAAAAATGATATCCAGCAAAAGTGGTCATTTTCTGCAGTACAAACCAGACCAAAAGCAACTTTGTTATATCAACAGCAGCCGCTCGCTCTTTCTCACTTGCGCCAACACATGCACATATGGCACTTAGCCAGTGATGCGTTTACAGACACACAAAAAGTCGGACAACTCCAACACCACACATAAAGTGTAATTCCAGGTCGTTACACTATGATTTACCAATCAAATGTGTGCTTATTCTTGTGTCATTTATTAGGAATCTTAATTTATAAATATTAATCATGAAATGCTGTTAGTATATTAAATAAATACTAATAAAAATATATTTTTTACAAACAGGAAGTTGCAGGAATGTACACATGATCCCCTGCTTACATCTCATTGTGCAACATGTGAATGTTTTAATGGGAACTAAATGCAATGTCTGAAAGGGGTACAAACTATTTCCAAAGCAGGACCTCCACCCAGACAAACAATACAAGTACACAGGTCATGAAAAACAATATTTTTTGTTATTGTCATTGTAAGTGGGCCTAAACACTTATATTAGAAAATAACCTCATGGAAATGACTGCTGTCATTTGATTATAATAATAAGAGAATGTTGTCTGTCTATCTGTGTTGGCCCTGCGATGAGGTGGGGACTTGTCCAGGGTGTATCCCGCCTTCCGCCCGAATGCAGCTGAGATAGGCTCCAGCACCCCCCGCGACCCCGAAAGGGACAAGCGGTAGAAAATGGATGGATGGGTGGAGATTGAACTTGTTATTTAGTCAGGTTTGGGACAGGTGTGCTGCTGGTGTAGCCACAGTGTGCACATCTGATGTTGCTCACATGGGCTCCACTGAATGCTCAGGGAGTTTTTGCTTTTGCTCACACACATGAAAAATTAGAGGGAATATTGATGTGGACGCTCCTGTGCTCAGGCCGCATTCATCCGACTCGTGCAGGGGTCTCAAACTTATTTTCAGTGAGGGCCACATCGCAGTCATGACAGCCCTCAGAGGGCCGCTTGTAACAGTAAATCTAAGAATATAAAAGTATAATCACCTCATTATATTATTGCCTGTGCATTTGGTTATTTGATTTTTGTACGTACAAATTGATGGAAAACTTGCTTTGAAATCGTAAGTCCAGGTGACAAGCAGATATTTAAGTATTTATTGTTATTTTTATAAACTATCATACGGTATATAATAATTAGGGGTGCTAAAAATTGTTTTTTATCATATTCGAATCCCGATTTTTTTAGTAATTTTCAAAAATCGAATGTATTTTTTATTTTTTTAACGAATTAATTAAAAAATATACTTTTTTTAGGCCATCTCTATGCTCACTTGGTGCACGTATGTGTCATAGGTCAGCAACCAAAATGAGGTTTTGTAACCTGCAAGCTGTTTTGTTAAGGTGTTGTTATTATTATACCAAATAATACATTGCAAAAATCAGTTTGAATCGAAAATGGTGTGTCGAATCGAGTATCGATTATGAATCAAATCCTCACCCCGAGAATCGTAATCGAATGGCGAGGTGCCCAAAGACTCACACAATAACAATTGAATATTTGTATATATATGAAAGTTTAAAATATATGAAATTTCATACATTTTGGAAACAATGAAAACATTTAGTAAGAAAGATGAAGTATGCACATTAATTCTAGGCTTTCGCGGGCCACATTAAATGACGTGTCGGGCCGGATCTGGCCCCCGGGCCTTGAGTTTGACACCTGTGTACCAGAACGTCATTAAAAGCTACTGAAATGAATTTTTTAAATTCAAACGGGGATAGCAGATCCATTCTATGCGTCATACTTGATCATTTTGCGATATTGCCATATTTTTGCTGAAAGGATTTAGTAGAGAACATCGACGATAAAGTTCGCAACTTTTGGTCGCTGATAAAAAAAGCCTTGCCTGTACCGGAAGTAGCGTGACGTCACAGGTTGAAAGGCTCCTCACATTTCCCCATTGTTTACAATGCAGCGAGAGCGATTCGGACCGAGAAAGCGACGATTACCCCATTAATTTGAGCGAGGATGAAAGATTTCTGGATGAGGAAAGTGAGAGTGAAGGATTAGAGTGCAGTGCAGGACGTATCTTTTTTCGCTCTGACCGTAACTTAGGTACAAGGGTTCATTGGATTCCACACTTTCTCCTTTTTCTATTGTGGATCACGGATTTGTATTTTAAACCACCTCGGATACTATATCCTCTTGAAAATGAGAGTCGAGAACGCGAAATGGACATTCACAGTGACTTTTATCTCCACGACAATACATCGGCGAAGCTCTTTAGCTACGGAGCTAACGTGATAGCACATCGGGCTTAAATGCAGATAGAAACAAAAGAAATAAACCCCTGACTGGAAGGATAAAAAGAAAATCAACAATACTATTAAACCATGGACCTGTAAATACACAGTTAATGCTTTCCAGGCTGGCGAAGCTTAATAATGCTGTTGCTAACGACGCCATTGAAGCTAACTTAGCAACGGGACCTCGGCAGAGCTATGCTAAAAACATTAGCTCTCCACCTACGCCAGCCCTCATCTGCTCATCAACACCCGTGCTCACCTGCGTTCCAGCGATCGACGGAGTGACGATCATAGATGCGGTTGGCGGCCCGGACACGGAGGAAGTCAAGGTGAGGTCGGCGGCTAGCGCGTCTGCTATCCATCTCAAAGTCCTCCTGGTTGTGTTGCTGTAGTCCGCCGCTAATACACCGATCCCACCTACAACTTTCTTCTTTGCAGTCTTCATTGTTCATTAAACAAATTGCAAAAGATTCACCAACACAGATATCCAGAATACTGTGGAATTTTGAGATGAAAACAGAGCTTTTTGTAATGGATTCAATGGTGTACCAATACTTCCGGTTCAACGATTGACGTCACGCGCATACGTCATCATACATAGACGTTTCCAACCGGAAGTTTAGCGGGAAATTTAAAATTGCACTTTATAAGTTAACCCGGCCGTATTTGGCATGTGTTGCAATGTTAAGATTTCATCATTGATGTATAAACTATCAGACTGCGTGGTTGGTAGTAGTGGGTTTCAGTAGGCCTTTAAAAAGCGATAAACGTCATAATTATTCGCCAAAATAGACGGATATGAAAGAAATAGTTGACAGAGGAGCATAATAATATGTTTTTGGAACTCGCGTGAAAGTTCCACCACTCTTGCCTCCGACTGCTCGCCCACAGACACACTCTTGAATGGTGGGGCGGTTTAGCTCAGTTGGTAGAGTGGCCGTGCCAGCAACTTGAGGGTTCCAGGTTCGATCCCCGTCGCTGCCGTTGTGTCCTTGGGCAAGACACTTTACCCACCTGCTCCCAGTGCCACCCACACTGGTTTGAATGTAATTTAGATATTGGGTGTGTAAAAGCGCTTTGAGTCACTAGAGAAAAGCGCTATATAAATATACTTCACTTCACTCTTCAAGCAGGTATCAAAGCAAATTATCCCGTAAAACTACCAGAGCCAAAAATACTTGTCCTTTTTCTTTTCTTGTCTTTTAAATCACGCTTTTGCAGATACAGGTTTAAGAAAATACATTCAAAGAACCTATCACTGATCTGCATGTACTCAGAGGTGTATATGAACTATATGTTTGATGATTAAAAGTCCTCAATCTTTAAGGGATTGCAGTCACAATCCACGCCATTTATCTAATATGCATTGAACATACAACTTTTAGAGTTGTACTTTTTGTTGAGTATTAGTAGTGCAGGTTTAGATACGTTAGAAATTGAAGAACAAAAAAGTATCCAAGCAGGCACAATACATTGATACAGCGTTGATTATACGTACATATTCTTTAAAACCGACTCTGAAACAACGCTGCAAAATAGTTGTATTTGTAAATTGAGACAACGTTGGTGTCCAACGTTGGATCAACGTTATTGGTTGGGAAATGACCAAAATTGAAATGTCAAATCAACGTCAGAACCCAACATTGATTAAACGTCGTCAAAAAGCATGTTGTTTCAACGGTAGGTTTGAGTTGCTCAACATCAGGACTAGTGATGTCCCGATACCAATATTTTGGTACCGGTACCAAAATGTATTTCGATACTTTTCGGTAGTTTTCGATACTCTTCTAAATAAAGGGCACCACAAAATGGCATTATTGGCTTTATTTTAACAAAAAATCTCATGGTACATTAAACATATGTTTCTTATTGCAACTTAATAAAATAGTGAACATACAAGACAACTTGTCTTTTAGTAGTAAGTAAACAAACAAAGGCTCCTAATTTAGTCTGCTGACATATGCAGTAACATATTGTGTCATTTATCATTCTATTATTTTGTCAACATTATTAAGGACAAGTGGTAGAAAATGAATTATTAATCTACTTGTTCATATACTGTTAATATCTGCTTACTTTCTCTTTTAACATGTTCTATCTACGCTTCTGTTAAAATGTAATAATCACTTATTCTTCTGTTGTTTGATACTTTACATTTTGGATGATACCACACATTTGGGTATCGATCCGATACCAAGTAGTTACAGGATCATACATCGGTCATATTCAAAGTCCTCATGTGTCCAGGGACATATTTCCGGAGTTTATAAACATAATATACCGTGTTTTCCGCACTATAAGGCGCACCGGATTATAAGGCGCACCTTCAATGAATGGCCTATTTTAAAACGCTGTTCATATATAAGGCGCACCGCATTATAAGGCGCATAGAATAGACGCTACAGTAGGCTGGGGTTCCGTTATGCATCCCGTAGTTGCGAGACCTGTTGTGGCTCAATATTGGTCCATATATAAGGCGCACCGGATTATAAGGCGCACTGTCAGCTTTTGAGAAAACTGGAGGTTTTTAGGTGCGCCTTAAAGTGCGGAAAATACGGTAAATGTTTTAAAAAGGAAAAAATATTTTGTGATGCTAAAAAATATCGACGTAATCATAGTAGTATCGACTAGATACGCTTCTGTACTTGGTATCATTACAGTGGATATTAGGTGCAGATCCACCAATGGCGTTTGTTTACATTTTGACGCCAGTGAGCTACGGTGTGTAGTGAACTTTAGCCGCTAGCTAGCTAGCCATGTCTTAAAGCGCCTCTTCCTGAGGGCGTTTCAGTGTTATAACTTCACCTTTATCGTTGGTTTTTAAGCGAAAATGCGTCCGTTCTCCCATTTCTGTCTACATACTGTGTCTGCTTGTAAGTACTCCGTGATTGTGCGCTGCCGAACATGCTCCTCTGCTCGTAAACCAGCAATGACACGACATGACGACGACGGCGAGGCCGGGGGGTGGGGAACCGGTACTTTTTAGAGGCGGTATAGTACCGAATATGATTCATTAGTATCGCGGTACTATACTAATACCGGTATACCGTACAACAGTGGTCCCCAACCACCGGGCCGCGGCCTGGTACCGGTCCGTTGACCGATTGGCGCGGCCGCACAAGAAATAAAAATACATTTTTTTTTTTTTTTTTTTTTTTTTTTTTAAATTAAATCAAAATAAAAAACACAATATATACATTATATATCAATATAAATCAATACAGTCTGCAGGGATACAGTCCGTAAGCACACATGATTGTATTTCATTATGACAAAAAAAACAAACATAACCGCACCCCCCGGTCCGTGGGACAAATTTTCTAGCGTTGACCGGTCCGCAAGTACAAAAAGGTTGGGGACCACTGCCGTACAACCCTAGTCAGGACCTAATTCAACAAGTTCTCAATGTTGTTTTAATGTCTTGTGCCTGCTGGGATGTAATGCGTTTGTGTCATAGAGGCTCAACAAAGGAACACAAAGAGCATTGATTAGTAGGTGAGGCTGTGACCTATGGGAAATTACAGGTAACCTGAGCCTTGATCAGTGGCTGAGAAAGCAGAACCACAAGGCTCATATTTATCTCATGTCTAGTTCTTCCTGTGTTCCCTAAAGGCCGGCTGTCTTTATCAACAAGCGTTTTTTTGTTTGCCCTAAAACCTGCCGTGTCCTTCCCATTGATTTTTCTCTCCGTGATGGCCTAGAAATGAGTCTGTTTTTATATTTCTCCTCCTGCAGTCCACAACCCGTGTGCAGTGAATAATGGAGGCTGTAGCCACCTGTGTCTCCTGGCTCCTGCTCCCAAAGCTTACAGCTGTTCCTGTCCCACCGGGATCAACCTTCAGGCAGACGGAAAAACCTGCACACCCGGTATGAAACATTCCAGAGACGCACAAGTTTCGAACAAAAGTTGTTGCAAGAATGTACAAAAACCAATACCAGTGAAGTTGGCACTTTGTGTAAATCGTAAATAAAAACAGAATACAATGATTTGCAATCCCTTTCAACTAATATTCAATTGAATAGACAGCAAAGACAAGATACTTAACGTCCGAACTGGAAAACTCTGTTATTAGCTCATTTGGAATTTGATGCCTGCAACATGTTTCAAAAAAGCTGGCACAAGTGGCAAAAAAGACTGAGAAAGTTGAGAAATGCAAACACTTATTTGGAACATCCGACAGGCTAATTGGGAACAGGTGGGTGCCATGGTTGGGTATAAAAGCAGCTTCCGTGAATTACTCAGTCATTGACAAACAAGGATGGGGCGAGGGTCACCACTTTGTGAACAAATGCGTGAGCAAATTGTCCAACAGTTTAAGAACAACATTTCTCAAGGAATTTAGGGATTTCACCATCTACGGTCCGTAATATCATCAAAAAGTTCAGAGAATCTGGAGAAATCACTGCACGTAAGCGGCTAAGCCCGTGACCTTCGATCCTCAGGCGGTACTGCATCAAAAAGTGACATCAGTGTGTAAAAGATATCGCCACACGGGCTCAGGAACACTTCAGAAAACCACTGTCAGTAACTACAGTTGGTCGCTACATCTGTAAGTGAACGTTAAAACTGTACTATGCAAAGTCAAAGCCATTTATCAACAACACCCAGAAACGCCGCCGGCTTCGCTGGGCCCGAGCCTCTCTAAGATGGATTGATGCAAAGTGGAAAAGTGTTCTGTGGTCTGACGAGTCCACATTTCAAATAGTTTTTGTAAACTGTGGACGTCTTGTCTAACGGGACAAAGAAGAAAAGAACAATCCGTGTTGTTATAAGCGCGAAGTTGTAAAGCTAGCATCTGTGATGGTATGGGGGTGTATTAGTGCCCAAGGCATGGGTAACTTACACATCTGTGAAGGCACCATTAATGCGGAAAGGTACATACAGGTTTTGGAGCAACATATGTTGCCATCCAAACAACGTTATCATGGACGCCCCTGCTTATTTCAGCAAGACAATGCCAAGCCACGTGAAAAGGATTTGCAAATCATTGTATTCTGTTTTTATTTACGAATTACACAGCGTGCCGACTTCACTGGTTTTGGGTTTTGTAAACCGATATTTTGCTTTGGTGCAGGAATGAGCAGCTTCCTGATCTTTGCGCGGAGGACAGACATTAGAATGGTTTCTCTGGACATCCCTTACTTTGCGGACGTGGTTCTCGCCGTCAACAGTTCCATGAAAAACACCATCGCCGTGGGCGTCGACCCAAAAGACGGTTTGTGTGTTAAGCCAAGCGCCTGTTCACGAATGCATGTGCTGAGTCTCAACATGTTCCGCAGGAAAGGTGTATTGGTCTGACAGTACACTGAAGAAAATCAGCAGAGCCAACATCAACGGGACGGCGGACGAGGACATCGTGTCTACAGGTAACTTCCACAACTCCTCCAGGGATGGCAACGAGTGCCTTTCACCTTCTCTCTCTGCAGGGTTGATGACCACCGACGGCTTGGCGGTGGACGCCGTAGGACGAAAGATTTACTGGACGGACACAGGCACCAACCGGATAGAAGTTGCCAATCTGGACGGTTCCATGAGGAAAGTTCTCGTCTGGCAAAACCTGGACAGCCCTCGAGCCATCGCCCTCTACAACGAGAAGGGGTGAGCAACACGGGTTTTCGTGATTATTACCAGTCTTACTAAATCATTGTCAAGGTGAATCTTATTTTAGTTGTCTGTTTCTTTATCTAGATGTGTTTTTATTGGGGGGCCACATCAAAATTATTGCCGCTTGTAACAGTGGATATATCAGAATATGAACGTATAATAGCCTTGTTGCACAATTTTCAAAGATTTTTGATTGTTATATTTTGTACAAACAGAATGATCAATAACGACTAGAACATATGCAGTATGCAGTACGTGTGTGTCAACATTGAAAGAACAAATACATTTTTCTCAAGCCACATAAATGATGTTTGATTGATTGATTGAGACTTTTATTAGTAGGTTGCACAGTGAAGTACATATTCCGTACAATTGACCACTAAATGGTAACACCCGAATAAGTTTTTCAACTTGTTTAAGTCGGGGTCCACTTAAATTGATTCATGATACAGATATATACTATCATATATACTATCATCATAATACAGTCATCACACAAGATAATCACATTGAATTATTTACATTATTTACAATCAGGGGTGTGGAGGGGGGGTGGGGGGGGGATATGGACATCAAGTAGTGGACATAGAGAGAGAGAGAGAGAGAGAGAGAGAGAGAGAGAGAGAGATCAGAAGGCATAAGAAAAAGAATCTGCATTTGATTGTTTACATTTGATTATTAGCAATCCGGGGAGGGTGTTAGTTTAGGGTTGTAGCTGCCTGGAGGTGAACTTTTATTGCGGTTTTGAAGGAGGATAGAGATGCCCTTTCTTTTATACCTGTTGGGAGCGCATTCCACATTGATGTGGCATAGAAAGAGAATGAGTTAAGACCTTTGTTAGTTCGGAATCTGGGTTTAACGTGGTTAGTGGAGCACCCCCTGGTGTTGTGGTTATGGCGGTCATTTACGTTAAGGAAGTAGTTTGACATGTACTTCGGTATCAGGGAGGTGTAGCGGATTTTATAGACTAGGCTCAGTGCAAGTTGTTTAACTCTGTCCTCCACCTTGAGCCAGCCCACTTTAGAGAAGTGGGTAGGAGTGAGGTGGGATCTGGGGAGGAGGTCTAGAAGTAACCTGACTAGCTTGTTCTGAGATGTTTGGAGTTTAGATTTGAGGGTTTTGGAGCTGCTAGGGTACCAGGAGGTGCATGCGTAATCGAAAAAGGGTTGAACGAGAGTTCCCGCCAGAATCCTCAAGGTGCTTTTGTTGACCAGAGAGGAGATTCTGTAGAGAAATCTCGTTCGTTCGGGCCACATAAAATCACATGGCAGGCCATTTTAATGGCCACTTAAAATCGTGCGGCAAACCATATAAAGTTACATTAAATGTTGTTGCGGAGCACATTGTCAGGTTCAAACACTGATGACATCTATTAAACAGACAAGAAGCAAGGAATCTTGCAGAGACAGAGTTCAATTTAGCTCATGAGGAGAACGCATGGAGCTGCACACTTAGTCACAGTCTCGCCCTACGCTCTAAGGTTCAGCTCCAGCGTCCCTCTATTTATTCAGGAGTGCCACAGTCAACATCACTGAGGCCGCCTCTAAAAGGAGTGGTCACACATATCATGCAAAGCAGCTCCAGTACGCACAATACGTGACGGAATGTGCTGGGGGCCTTGTGATTTCGCCTTGTCTCTGCTTCGTCTGCGTGCTGTCGTCTTGTCTGCGTTGAGGTCCTTGAAGTCCTTGGCTGTTAGCGGGCTAAAACAAAGATAACTTCTGCGGCTGAGGCCACCCCTCAGACAAGAAGTTTTTTCCTTGCACGAGCCACAAAAAAAAGGACATTAAATGACGTGTCAGACCAAATACAATTATATGGGGGGCCACTTTAATGATTTGGTTGGCCATCTAATTTAAAGTGCCGGTTCACATACAATGACGTGGCTGGCCACTTGAAATGCTGTAGCAAACCACATACAATTACTGTACATGGCGGGCCATTTTAAATATTTTTGGTGGCTGAGCACATAAAATGTCGTGGCAGGCCACATTAATTGATGCAAGATCGCATAAAGTCACACAATAACATGACATGCCGAGACACTTTAAAATGTGGCACGACACATAAAATGATGTGGCAGACCACAAGAAATTTAATGGTTGGCCATTTTACTTTTTTTTTTTTGGCAAGCCACAATAAAATGTGGCGGGCCATGATATCATTTTGTAGTGGGCTACATGAAGTGTTGAGGCGGAGATCATAAAATGACATGGTGGGCCATTTTAAAAGGTGTAGCGATCACTTAAAATGTTGTGGCGGGCTCAATAAAAAGTGGCGGGACACAGTAGAATATTATAGCGGGCCACGAACAAATTACGTGGCAGGCCACTATAAAATTACATGGCGGGCCACAATCAAATTGTGTGGCAGGCCAGCATAAATTTACATGACGGGCCACAATCAAATTGTGTGGCAGGCCACTGTAAAATTACATGGCGGACCACATTAAATGGCGTGTCACACCACAAAATTATATAGCAGGGCACGTAAATTATTTGGCTGGCCACATAAAATGAGATTTCAGGCCACATAAATTGATGTGCCAGGTCACACAAAATGTCATGGTGGGCTACATAAAATTTTACACGGTGTGGCGGAGCACATAAAATGTGGCGCACCACAATAAAATATAGTGGCAGGCCACTATAAAATTACATGGCAGGTCACATAACATTATATGGCGGGCCAAAAATGAATGATGTGGCAAGCCACAATTACATTGCAAAAAGTCAGTGTTCAAAAACAATAAAAAAAAATAGGGATATTTTATTTGAACTAAGCAAAATTATCTGCCAAAAGAACAAGAAAATTGGGCTTGTCAAGACTTTCCAAAGCAAGTCAAATTAGCTAACCTCAATGAACCAAAAATACCTTAAAATAAGTATATTCTCACTAATAACAACTGTACTACTATATGAGTACGTATTTTCTATTGTTTCATTGAAAATAAAACTGCAAAGTCCATTTGGCTGTCATCTGTTTTAATATGAGACACAATTGTGTCAAAGTCATGATTTTTGTTTTTTTACATGCTTGAAATAAGAAATTATTACTTTAAAAAAGTAGTTTTATACTTGTGAGTGTTGATGACACAGCTTTGCAACACTTGATGTTCTAGTTTCAAGCATGTTTTAGTCAATATAGGTCATAAAATCTCAGCAACAGGCTGTAATATCTTACTGCGACCATTTAGGACCAAAACACTTAAAACAAGTAAAACACTCAAACATAAAATCTGCTTAGTGAGAAGAATTATCTTATCAGACAGAAAATAAGCAAATATCACCCTTATTTGATATATGTAATCTTACTTACCGTATTCTCCGGAGTATAAGTCGCACCGGAGTATAAGTCGCACCTGCCGAAAATGTATAAAAAAGAAGGAAAAAAACATATATAAGTTGCACTGGAGTATAAGTCGCATTTTTTGCGGAAATTTATTTGGTAAAACCCAACACCAAGAATAGACATTTGAAAGGCAATTTAAAATAAATAAATAGTGAACAACAGGCTGAATAAGTGTACGTTATATGAGGCATAAATAACCAACTGAGAACGTGCCTGGTATGTTTACGTAACATATTATGGTAAGAGTCATTCAAATAACTATAACATATAGAACATGCTATACGTTTACCAAACAATCTGTCACTCCTAATCGCTAAATCCCATGAAATCTTATACGTCTAGTCTCTTACGTGAATGAGCTAAATAATATTATTTGATATTTTACGGTAATGTGTTAATAATTTCACACATAAGTCGCTCCTGAGTATAAGTAGCATCCCCAGCCAAACTATGAAAAAAAACTGCGACTTATAGTCCGAAAAATACGGTAGATTTCAGTTTTTGCAGTGTAAATAATGTGTTGGGCCAGATCTGGTCCCGAGACCCTGAATTGGACACCTGTGATCTAAATGATCTCTGTCTATGTTTTACAGTTTCATGTACTGGACTGACTGGGGAGAACATGCGAAGCTGGAACGTTCTGCGATGGACGGGTCGGATCGAGTAGTCCTCATCAATAACAACCTGGGCTGGCCTAATGGTCTCGCTATCGACGTGGCTGGATCACAGCTACTGTGGGCCGATGCTCACACTGAGGTCAGTCCTAGCTCTGGACCAAGGTCAAAGTATTATATTTCAGGCATGGGCGAATCCGATAAAAGATCGATGATACAGAAAGAAAGTCCCCCATCAATTGGCTGAATTCAAAATCCTCATCCATACCCTCTGATCCTTCCCAGCGTATCGAGGCGGCTGATCTTAACGGCCAAAACCGCCGGACACTCGTGACTCCAGTCCAGCACCCGTACGGCTTAACCCTCCTCGGGTCCCACATCTACTGGACTGACTGGCAGAGCCGGAGCATCCAGCGGGCAGACAAGAATACCGGAACCAACACCATTACTGTACGTGCTAACCTACCGGGTCTGATGGACATTCAGGCCGTGGATAGGGAGAAACCTCTGGGTAAGTCATTTATTTTTATGATAACAATGTAAAACTAGAAAATTCCCGCCTGCTAACTGTGCTGTGAACCTCCGACTATGGGTTGATTAACGCTAAAAAGCTTGTATAAAACATTAGAATGTTAGCTTGTTATCACGGGAACAGTTAGCATCAAGATGAAGTTTCAAAACCCATGAATTTTAGGTTGAAAAGATCCAAATGAGTTGAAATGCCAGCATAAAACGTTAGCATGCTAATGTTAGCATGATAACATAGAAAAAGTTAGCATACTTCTAAGATAGCGCCGAGTATCAAAATCCTTGTTTTTGAGGTTTCAATGTACACAATTGGCTTAAAACCTACCATAAAACGTTAGCATGCTAATGTAAACATGATGATACAGGAAAAGTTAGCGTACTTCTAAGATTGCACCAACTATCAAAATCCATTATTTTTAGGTTTATACCGGGGGTCAGCAACCCGCGGCTCTTTAGTGCCGTCCTAGTGGCTCCCTGGAGCATTTTTTTTAAAAAAAGGATTGAAAATGGAAAAAGATGGGAGAAATGATTTGTTTTTCTTTTAGTATATTTTTTGTTTGAGGACAAACAGTTAAACAGTTTGTGTTTATGCTTCACTGATGAGAGTATTCAGTGGACATCATTTTGTCCTACTAATTCCGGCGGTTCTTGAACTCACCAGAGTGTGGACTGTGACGCAAAAGTTTGTTTACATGTAAAATCTTCCACTCCTTCTTTGTCTCATTTTGTCCACCAAACGTTTTATACTGTGCGTGAATGCACAAAGGTGCGCTTTGTTGATGTCATTGACTTGTGTGGAGTGCTAATCAGGCATATTTGGTCAGTGCATGACTGCAAGCTAATCAATGCTAACATGCTATTAGGCTAGCTGTATGTACATATTGCATTATTATGCCTCATTTGTAAGTATATTTGAGCTCATTTGATATCCTTTACTTTTATCCTCTTTTTATATAATTTAATTTTGCATGTCTCATGACACATTATATGTATGTAATATTGGCTGCATTCCTGATAGTTGTGTGTCATGGTGTTCCAGACCACAGCAAACATTACCTAGCTTGCCAAAGATTGTAATAAATCTATTAAAAAAAGACAGCCTTAACTTGGACACACACATCTATACCTTTGACCATTAAAAGCCAGTAATTTCCAGGAGTTATCTCACCTTCTGAGTAGCCTCTGATTTACTAATGGTTTCTGATGTTGTAAAAATGTGTAGAATAAATATTACATTTCAACATTTCTGTCAACGAAGATTTGCTTCAGCCTGCGACACATAGTCATTTTGATAGTAGGCTACTATAGCTAATATAAACACTTATATCATGTGTTGCCTTCATTATAACACTTATATACGACTTTTAAAGCCATTTTGATAGTAGGCAAATATAGCTAATATAGACACTTACATCATGTGTTGTCTTCATTATAACACTTATATAAGACTTTTAAAGTCATTTTGATAGTAGGCTATTATAGCTAATATAGACACTTACATCATGTGTTGTCTTCATTATAACACTTGTATAAGACTTTTAAAGTCATTCTGATAGTAGGCTAATATAGACACTCACATCATGTGTTGCCTTCATTATAACACTTATATTAGACTTTTAAAGTCATTTTGATAGTGGGCTAATATAGCTAATATAGACACTTACATCATGTGTTGTCTTCGTTCTAACACTTATATAAGACTTTTAAAGTCATTTTGATAGTAGGCTATTATAGCTAAAATAGACACTTATATCATGTATTGCCTTCATTATAACACTTATATAAGACTTTTAAAGTGATTTTGATAGTAGGCTATTATAGCTAATATAGACACTTACATCATGTGTTGTCTTCATTATAACACTTACAGTATATAAGACTTTTAAAGTCATTCTGATAGTAGGCTAATATAGACACTCACATCATGTGTTGCCTTCATTATAACACTTATATTAGACTTTTAAAGTCATTCTGATAGTAGGCTAATATAGACACTTACATCATGTGTTGTCTTCATTATAACACTTATATAAGACTTTTAAAGTCATTTTGATAGTAGGCTATTATAGCTAATATAGACACTTATATCATGTGTTGCCTTTATTATAACACTTATACAAGACTTTAAATTTTTTGCGGCTCCAGACAGATTTGTTTTTTGGTATTTTTGTCCAATATGGCTCTTTCATTGTTTTAGGTTGCCAACCCCTGGTTTATACGAATAAAAATAGCAAAAATGCTCGCATAAAAAGATCTTGGTCAACTTTTGCTTATAATTCAGGGGTTTGTTTTTGTCCATGTGTCATTTACATGATTTCCTTCTCAGGATTGAATAAGTGTGGCAGAAAGAACGGCGGCTGCACTCACCTGTGCCTGCCTCGTCCCAACGGTACGTCCTGCGCTTGTCCCACCGGCATCCTGCTCAAGGGCGACGGCAGATCGTGCGACGACTCCCCAGAGGCCTTCCTCGTCTTCTCCAACCGAGTCAGCGTGCGGAGAATCTCCTTGGACACCGACGATCACACGGACGTGCACGTGCCCGTGCCCGAGCTTCACAACGTCATTTCGCTGGACTACGACAGCGTGGATGGAAAACTGTACTACACCGATGTCACCTTGGACGTGATAAGGTAGCAACCACGTATCATGAATTAATACATGCATGTATTGTGTGTTGTCTCCAAACTCTTCCACTGAGCGCCGCTCACTGAAAAATCTAAGCATGCATATATTTCCAAAACTAATATGATATATTGATATTTTTTTTTACCTTTTGGGCTCCCCTCAACTTTGGTATCAGGGACCCCAAGGGGTCTAAGTCATACATTTTTTTTTAAATAAGTCACATGTTATAGTATATATTTAGTTTACCTCTTAATCAATTTCAGGTCTATCTGTCAATATGAAGTTGATAAAAATATTTTTGTTTTAGGTAAAAGAAAACCTTGTTTTTTATGAAAAAGCACAAAATATGCATTATTTCCCCACCAAAATGTGTCTAAGTGGAATATTTAATGTTAAGTAATTGGATCCTTGAATAGGTCAATATTATATTTACATTTTACGATTTAATTTATTATTTTTTGAGCAATGACAGTTATTTAATTATTATAATAATTGATAATATTTGTATAACAAACAGTACAGGCCAAAAGTTTGGGCACACCTTCTCATTTCAATGTGTTTTCTTTATTTTCATGACTATTTACATTGTAGATTGTCACTGAAGGCATCAAAACTATGACACCTGTGAAGTGAAAACCATTTCATGTGACTACCTCTTGAAGCTCATCGAGAGAAGGCCAAAAGTGTGCAAAAAAGTAATTAGAGCAAAGGGTGGCTATTTTGAAGAAAGTAGAATATAAAACATGTTTTCAGTTATTTCACCTTTTTTTGTTAAGTACATAACTCCACATGTGTTCATTCATAGTTTTGATGCCTTTGTGTATATATATATATACATATATATATATATATATATATATATATATATATATATATATATATATATATATATATATATATATATATATATATATATATATATATATATATATATATATATATATATATATATATATATACATATATATATGTATGTATATATATATATATATATATATATATATATATATATATATATATATATATATATATGCTAAATATAGGTCGTATAAATTGTTTTACTTTCAGCGCTTACGCCTCTAGATCTAGATGTTTGTATTTATTTTTATGTTTGAATGTTTTATGCTCTTTTTGTTAAAGAAAAGTTTGTTTATATATCAAACACAAAAAATATGCAATATTTTCCCCAAAAAATATTTCAAAGTGGAATATTTTCTGTGAAGTAATTGTAACCTTGAATAGGTCAATAATTGGAACAACATTGCTTTTGATTCATTATTATTTGTTGAGCAATGACAACTTTAAAGGTAAAAAACAGTCGACATAGCAGCTTTGTGTAATTAATCGACATTGCAACTTTTTCTTGTTACATTTCACCGGTTTGCTCTTTTATTCCACTTTTTTTATGCTTGAAGTAATTTTAGAATGTGTCGCGGGCCATTCAAAAATGAGCTTTGGGCCACAAATGGCCCACGGACAACACTTTGGACACCACTGGTGTAGATTATTAATTATTTCACTTCTGTTTCTAGGCGAGCAAACCTGGATGGCACAGGCATGGAGACCGTAATCAGCCAGGGTCTAAAGACCACAGATGGGCTGGCTGTGGACTGGGTGGCCAGGAACATGTACTGGACCGACACCGGCCGAAACACCATCGAGGTGGCTCGTCTTGATGGAACAGGTCGCAAAATCCTGGTCAACAACAGTTTGGACGAACCCAGAGCCATTGCTGTGTTCCCCAGCAAAGGGTAAGCAAGCACGGAAGTTTTAAGTTAATACAATTCTATTTTAACAACTGTGAAATAGTTGTCCACATACAAGGGAACCTCAATTGCACACACACACATAAGTACCTTTGGGCCTCTCACAAATTATCAGAAATCACAAAATTCCTTAACTTTAACAACCATCTAATTAACATTGTTTAATAAAGTAAAAGCCCCACTTAAGAACTTTCAGTTTTGGTTGATTCTGGCGGCGTCAGTGGACATAAGCGGTAGTGTTTTGCCTAAAGCAGTGGTTCTTAACCTTGTTGGAGGTACCGAACCCCACCATTTTCATATGCGCATTCACAGAACCCTTTTTTAGTGAAAAATAAAATGTTTTTTCAATTCAAGAAAAAGTCATATGTTTTTTTTTACTGGTGCACAAAATGAACCGTGCATGAACATCACCTTGTTCAAAGAACAAAACCAACACAGTGCATGAACTCACAACAAATTACACACCTTACACACATTACCATGAATTGATTAACGTGGACCCCGACTTAAACAAGTTGAAAAACTTATTCGGGTGTTACCATTTAGTGGTCAATTGTACGGAATATGTACTGTACTGTGTAAACTGCACTTCCTTTGCAATTCACTAGTAAAAGTTTCAATCGATCAATCAAAAAACCTGCAAATCAGATGGAAAATTAGAGGGAACATTGTTTGGGGGTATCCATAATACGCCGATAGGGAGAAGTTTTTTTTACACGATAATTCAGATGTGTCTATACCTCCATGAACCCCTGAGGGCGACTCATCGAACACCTAGGGTTCGATCGAACCCAGGTTAAGAACCACTGGTCTAAAGGAAGACCACATTTCCCATGAGGACCATTGCGTAGCATCGTAAATTTTCAGAAAGTACTGTCACGTACATATAAGCTGACACAATAATACCACAATAATTCAGTATGACTGATGTTTCCACACTCGGAACCTACATATTTTACTCAAACTTTATATATATTTTTTCTTTATACAGTTCTGTTGAGTTTGTTGCGTGGCTGGTCAAATGTCCGATAGCTAACATTAGCATTATCCTTTTGACTTGAGCATCGCAAATCACTCACTAGTCCATTAGGAACAGGAACAGAGTCAAGGCAGCATCGGGTCGAAATTCCCTCCTCGTTTTGAGCTCACGCCAGCGAGTTAAAGTTAAATGTTGATCCTTGACTGTCCTTTTATCCGGGTAGTCTCCATTTTCCTTATTTTTGTCTCCTCAGTAAAGCCGGCCCAAGGCATAAGCAAACTAAGCGCCCGAGATCAATTAAACAAAAAAAAATTACTTTTTATTTTTATCATGTAATAATGATTACTAGATGATCAAAGATATAATATTGTACAAAAACATAATTTCAGGTCAACAGAGTTCTGCTGCTGATGTAGGCCTAATAATTCTTCCTGCCTCTCTTTAAATGTCAAAGCTCTGCCTCTGCTGCATCATGGCTGTGCCCACCCCTGGCTAAAAGCTGTTTATTTGATTTGTTTGTTTTTGTTTTTGTTTTACATCAGAGCAGGACAAATAGGACGATATTTAATCAAATACTAAGGCACATTGACTAAGACAGTAACACAATTAACTGACCATTTATTTAAGTATAAAAACAAACAAAATCCAATCATATTTAATTTTGTCTTGTCTTGTCGAAGTTCAGAATATATCCAATCACAGCTCTATGAATACTTGAAAAGAGGGGTGGGGTTAGTTATGAAGGACAGCCAATCAAATGCTTTTCCGCATCAGATGAGGAAGTCAGTTTCCCCCCCCCAGATTGTGTGGGCTTTAACATTGTTCCACATTGTAATATATGTACAACTGGGATACAGTGAAGAGGACGCATTTGATTTTTACTCCTATGATACTATCAGCCGGCGAGTCATCAATCGTAACATCACAACTGTAAGTTAAATATCTTACTCATGGCTCGCTAAACCTGCACTGCTGGGGCTTCGTCTGTCCACAACTGATTACGACATGTAAGATTTGACAAACACTTATAATTGTGATTATTGTAACCATATGTCTTTGGAATTATTTAAGCTTTTATTGTGTCCAAAAAATGAAAGAGTTGGTCATTTCTATGGTATTAATGAGATTGTAAAGGACTGTTACTGATCTGATGTTGATGTGCTAAAACCTCTTTCTTGAGATGAGATGTCTCAATAACAAAATCCATCCATCCATCCATCCATCCATGTTCTTCCGCTTATCCGAGATCGGGCCGCGAGGGCAGCAGCGTAAGCAGGGAAGCCCAGACTTCCCTCTCCCCAGCCACTTCTTCCAGCTCGTCCCGGGGGATCCCGAGGCGTTCCCAGGCCAGCCGGGAGACATAGTCTTTCCAACGTGTCCTGGGTCTTCCCCGTGGCCTCCTACCGGTCGGACGTGCCCTAAACACCTCCCTAGGGAGGCGTTTGGGTGGCATCCCGACCAGATGCCCGAACCACCTCATCTGGCTCCTCTCGATGTGGAGGAGCAGCGGCTTTACTTTGAGCTCCTCCCGGATGACAGAGCTTTTCACCCTATCTCTAAGGGAGAGCCCCGCCACCTGACGGTGGAAACTCATTTTTGACTGCTTGTACCCGTGATCTTGTCCTTTCAGTCATAACCCAAAGCTCATGACCATATGTGAGGATGGGAACGTAGATCGACCGGTAAATTGAGAGCTTTGCCTTCCGGCTCAGCTCCTTCTTCACCACAACAGATAGATACAGCGTCCGCGTTACTGAAGACGCCGCACCGATCCGCCTGTCGATCTCACGATCCACTCTTCCCTCACTCGTGAACAAGACTCAGAGGTACTTGAACTCCTCCACTTGGGGCAAGATCTCCTCCCCAACCCGGAGATGGCACTCCACCCTTTTCCGGGCGAGAACCATGGACTCAGACTTGGAGGTGCTGATTCTCACCCTAGTCGCTTCACACTCAGCTGCGAACCGATCCAGTGAGAGCTGAAGCTCCTGGCCAGATGAAGCCAAAAGGACCACATCATCTGCAAAAAGCAGAGACCTAATCCTGCATCCACCAAACCGGATCCCCTCAACGCCTTGACCGCGCTTAGAAATTCTGTCCATAAAAGTTATGAACAAAATCGGTGACAAAGGGCAGCCTTGGCGGAGCCCAACCCTCACTGGAAACGTGTCCGACTTACTGGGAGCGGACCGCCACAATCAGACAGTCAGATACCCCATATTCTCTGAGCACTTCCCGAGGGACACGGTCGAATGCCTTCTCCAAGTCCACAAAGCACATGTAGACTGGTTGGGCAAACTCCCATGTACCCTCAAGGACCCTGCCGAGAGTATAAAGCTGGTCCACAGTACCACGACCAGGACGAAAACAACACTGTTCCTCCTGAATCAGAGGTTCGACTATCCGGCGTAGCCTCCTCTCCAGTACACCTGAATAGACCTTACCGGGAAGGCTGAGGAATGCTTAAATCATTTCAAACACATTGTTACAATAACCACGATTTTAAGTGTTTATCCTACACGTAGTAATCAGTTGTGGACAGACGAAGTCCCAGCAGTGCAGCTTGAGCAGCTTTAGTCTAGTTTGCAAATAGAGCGGTTGACAAATTGAGGTTCCCCTGTACTGTAATGTGTTCCATATTCTCACCATTTTACATGAAGCACATGCTCATTAATTCTGCCTTTTCTCTGTAGATTTCTGTTCTGGACCGATTGGGGTCATATCGCAAAAATCGAGCGGTCTCACCTGGATGGTACAGACCGGAAAGTTCTGATCAACACTGACCTGGGCTGGCCTAATGGACTCACATTAGACTATGACACGAGGAGGTCAGAAACTAGCAGAATGTTCATTACATTTCATTTTTTGTGTCTGTATTGTCAAGATTATGACAAAATATAACGCCACATATTGAATCTTTGCAATGATTTAATGTACCGGTAATATACAAAAGTGTGGCATGAGGATAACAGAACTTGTAATCAAACATAATTCCTCGCAGCCTCAGAAGGGCCATCACAACACCCGGACAAGAAAATATTAGTATCGAAGTGAATAAAAAATAAGGCTGTTAAAAACGTCTTAATGCAGATTAATCTGTGATCATTTTTAATCTGATTAAAGTGTTTAACGTGTTTTTTGGACTATAAGGCGCACTTAAAATCCTTTCATTTTGTCAAAACTCGACAGTGCGCCTAACGTACGGAATAATTGTGGTTGTGCTGACCGACCTCGAAGCTATTTTATTTGGTACATGATAAAATGATACGTGTGACCAGTAGATGACAGTCACGCATAAGAGATACGTGTAGACTGCAATATGATGGCAGTCACACATAAGAGATACGTGTAGACTGCAATATGACTCAAGCAAACAACACCAAAATTGTATATGTTCCATTGAAAATATAGAACATTACACACAGCGCTCAAAAATCTATCAAAATGTTTTAGTACGACTTTGGTAAGCTATGAAGCCGCACTGCTTGATGGATTGTACTGTGCTTCAACGTACGAGTATTATTATGGTGTGTGTATAAGGTAAGACATATTATCTGGCGTTTTGTTTCGCAATGTTATGCAAAGGCAACTTTTCTTACCTTCTGGTACCTGCTGATCTGTATTTGGGATCTGCATAAATCCTGAAAATTTGCGTGCGTCTGCCTTTGTAGTCCGTACCTCATAGTCGGTAAGCTTCTTTGTCTCTATCTTCTTGTTATGGGACATTCATCCTCTGCTGTTGCCATTTCTAATATAAAGTAGTGTAAAGTTCTCACTGATATCTGTCAGTAAACTCACCTTGAAAGTATTAAAACATACCGGTGTAGTGAGTTTACATTATTCACCCAAGGAACTTCAGTTATTAGAGAGTTCCGGTCGGATGTTTTTTCACGGGACACATTTCCGGCGTTGTTGTTGCACTAGTGAGCCACGGATGAGAAGATGCTGCTCCGTTATTGATTGAAGTAAAGTCTGAATGTCATTAGAACAGTTAGCTCCATCTTTTGACACTTCTTCCACTCCCGTCCTTGCACGCTACACCGCTACAACAAAGATGACGCGGAAAAGACGCTGTCGAAGGTAAGCCGCGTAAATAAGAACGGCGCATCCTGAAGCGACTTGAGGATGATCTGTAAAACATAACCTATGCAAAATTTTGACCAAATAACTACCATTACATGTTATGTAGACCACAAGGAAGTGTATCCAATTTAGAAAAAAATAATAATAATATGACTCCTTTAAAGGCCTACTGAAACCCACTATTACCGACCACGCAGTCTGATAGTTTATATATCAATGATGAAATCTTAGCATTGCAACACATGCCAATACGGCCGGGTTAACATATAAAGTGCAATTTTAAATTTTCCGCTAAACTTCCGGTTGAAAACGTCTATATATGATGACGTATGCGCGTGACGTCAATCGTTGAAACGGAAGTATTGGTACCCCATTGAATCCAATACAAAAAAGCTCTGTTTTCATCTCAAAATTCCATAGTATTCTGGACATCTGTGTTGGTGAATCTTTTGCAATTTGTTTAATGAACAATGAAGACTGCAAAGAAGAAAGTTGTAGGTGGGATCGGTGTATTAGCGGCTGGCTGTAGCAACACAACCAGGAGGACTTTGACTTGGATAGCAGACGCGCTAGCCGACGCTAGCCGCCGACCGCACGGATGATCGGGTGAAGTCCTACGTCCTACGGGTGTTGATGAGCAGATGAGGGCTGGCTGGCGTAGGTGGAGCGCTAATGTTTTTATCATAGCTCTGTGAGGTCCCGTTGCTAAGTTAGCTTCAATGGCGTCGTTAGCAACAGCATTGTTAAGCTTCGCCAAGCTGGGAATTATTAACCGTGTATTTACATGTCCATGGTTTAATAGTATTGTTGATCTTCTGTCTATCCTTCCAGTCAGGGATTTATTTATTTTGTTTCTATCTGCATTTGAGCCCGATGCTATCACGTTAGCTCAGTAGCTAAAGAGCTTCGCCAATGTATTGTTGTGGAGATAAAAGTCACTGTGAATGTCCATTTCGCGTTCTCGACTCTCATTTTCAAGAGGATATAGTATCCGAGGTGGTTTAAAATACAAATCCGTGATCCACAATAGAAAAAGGAGAAAGTGTGGAATCCAATGAACCCTTGTACCTAAGTTACGGTCAGAGCGAAAAAAAGATATGTCCTGCACTGCCTCTCTAGTCCTTCACTCTCACTTTCCTCATCCACAAATCTTTCATCCTCGCTCAAATTAATGGGGTAATCGTCGCTTTCTCGGTCCGGATCTCTCTCGCTGCATTGTAAACAATGGAGTCCTTCCTCCGGTGACGTCACGCTACTTCCGGTATAGGCAAGGCTTTTTTTAATCAGCGACCAAAAGTTGCGACCTTTATCGTCGTTGTTCTCTACTAAATCCTTTCAGCAAAAATATGGCAATATCGCGAAATGATCAAGTATGACACATAGAATGGATCTGCTATCCCCGTTCAAATAAAAACATTTCATTTCAGTAGGCCTATCGTCCTATAATCCAGTGCGCCTTATATATGAAAAAAGATTGAAAATACACCATTCATCGGCAGTGCGCCTTATAATCCGGTGCGCCCTATGGTCCGGAAAACACAGAAATGTTTCCGCCATATTCAAACAGTGCTATTTTGTTGTGTCAAAGGAACCCTCTGAGCATGCTCATTTTATTCCAGTGTTCATAAAACATTGACATGTTCTGCAGGATCTTTTGGGTGGACGCCCACTTGGACAGGATCGAGAGCTCGGACCTGAGCGGGAAGCTGCGACAGATCCTGGTCAGCCCAGTGTCCCACCCCTTCGCCCTGACCCAGGTAACCCCTTTTTGCCGACCTCAGTGACCAATCAACTTCCTCCCGGCTGCCTCCGTCACCCTCCCGCTCTCTTGCGTGTCAGTCCGCCGTGTAACTCTGGCCATCCGCTCGCCCTCCAGCTCATACTCGGCTCATTTGACATAACCATTTCTTCCACTTCTCTTCCACTCTGACCTTCATTTTCTTCCTCCTCCTTCCGACCCCACCCCTTATTCCTCCCATCCCCCTCTCCTTGTCTGTCTTTTTTTCCCCCTCTCTCCTCTCTTCTTCTCCCTCCGTTTCCCCAGTTGAAGCCGGTGTCCTCCCCTCTAACTCCTTTCTCCCGACTCTCGCAGCAAGACCGCTGGATCTACTGGACTGATTGGCAGACTAAGTCCATCCAGCGGGTGGACAAGCACAATGGCCGGAACAAGGAGACGGTGCTGGCCAATGTTGAGGGCCTCATGGACATTATTGTGGTGTCACCTAACAGGCAGACAGGTACGGGGTGTGCTGAGCTATGCCGAGGGTGGACAGTAGTAATGATGGGTAAATGACGCTTGACTGTATTGACACTGCACTAATACTCATGGATGCTTTTTTTTTTATTTTTTTTTTTACTCAATACACTGCAAAAAGTCAGTGTTCAAAAACAAGAAAAAAACAAAACAAAAATTAGGGGTATTTTACTTGAACTCAGCAAAATTATCTGCCAATAGAACAAGAATATTCGGCTTGTCAAGACTTTCCAAAACAAGCAAAATCAGCTAACCTCAATGAACCCCAAAATACCTTAAAATAAGTATATTCTCACTAATACAAGTGCACTTTTCTTGGTAGAAAAAAAAAGAGACCTTTTTGCTCAATATGTTGAAAAATATTCTTAAATTAACTAAATACTATTGCCATTATCTTGACATAATGATATGCGCTCGGCATCATGATTTTTTTTTTCATGCTTGAAGTAAGAAATTATTACTTTAAAAAAGTAGTTTTATACTTGAGTGTTGATGACACAGCTTTGCATCAGTTGATATTCTAGTTTCAAGCATGTTTTACTCAAAATAGGTCATCAAATCTCAGCTACAAGCTGTAATATCTTACTGAGATCATTTAGGACCAATACCCTTAAAACAAGTAAAACACTCTAACATAAAATCTGCTTAGTGAGAAGAATTATCTTATCAGACAGAAAATAAGCAAATATCACCCTTATTTGAGATATTTAATCTTACTTATATTTCAGTTTTTGCAGTGTGGTGGTTTCTAGTGCATCGATGCTTCAGTATCTTTTGAGCCATCACTAGTGGACAGTATGTTAATGGATTTTTTTGTTGGTGCTCGTTTGAAAGCTCCCTCTTTTCTTCTCCAGGCACTAATCTCTGTGGGGTGAACAATGGAGGCTGCACTCACCTGTGCTTTGCCAAGACCAACAGTTTTGTCTGCGCGTGTCCTGATGAACCAGACGGGCGTCCCTGCTCCACCAGTAAGTGACAACAATCATTTACAGCAACAAGCTGGAACAGAAATGAAATAGCATTATTTATTGCAGCTATTAACTCTTTTGATTAATTTTATATTGTTTACCGCTGTGGAAATAATTTGCTCTGTCCCTAAACCTTTAATTATGGTACATAATTTAAAGGCCTACTGAAACCCACTACTACCGACCACGCAGTCTGATAGTTTATATATCAATGATGAAATCTTAACATTATAACACA
The DNA here is from genome assembly GCF_033978785.1 of Entelurus aequoreus. NCBI lineage: Eukaryota > Metazoa > Chordata > Actinopteri > Syngnathiformes > Syngnathidae > Entelurus > Entelurus aequoreus. Next base: position 81,429,572 of record NC_084732.1, read on the forward strand.
TGCCAATACGGCCGGGTTAACTTATAAAGTGACATTTTAAATTTGCCGCTAAACTTCCGGTTCGAAACGCCTCTGCGGATGACGTATGCGCGTGACGTAGCCCGGCGAACACGGGTATGCCTTCCACATTGAAGCCGATACGAAAAAGCTCTGTTTTCA
>NC_084732.1:81434730-81437230 GCF_033978785.1 Entelurus aequoreus
AAAGCTTATATATTTTTAAAAAGTTACGTACGTGACGCGCACATACGGTCAAGCTATCAAATGTTTAGCAGCCAAGGCTGCATACTCACAGTACCTGATATTCAGCTGGGAATGACTAAAACAGTAAATAAACACAAGACATATATTTACTCTATTAGCCACAACACAACCAGGCTTATATTTAATACGACACAAATTAATCCTGCATAAAAACACCTACGTCTTTGTTATGCTAACTCCTAGCTCCTATATGCTAGCTCCTAGCTCCATAGAACACGCCAATACAATTCAAACACCTGATCAACACACACAATCACTCAGCCCAAAAGACCGTTCACCTAACCCAAGGTTCATAAAGCTTATATATTTTTAAAAAGTTACGTACATACGCGGAAAAAAAAGTTGCGCACATACGGTCAAGCGATCAAATGTTTAGAAGCCAAAGCTGCATACTCACGGTAGCACGTCTGCGTCTTTGTCATCCAAATCAAAGTAATCCTGGTAAGAGTCTGTGTTGTCCCAGTTCTCTACAGGCGTCTGTGTATCGAAGTCAAAAGTCCTCCTGGTTAGAGTCTCTGTTATCCGAGTTCTTCCATCTTGACTGCATCTTTCGGGAATGTAAACAAAGACGCGCCGGCTGTGTACTGTTGTTGCTGACTTCGTTCGAAAAATACGTCCGTTTCGCACCGACAACTTTCTTCTTTGCTTGCTCAGCTTCTTTCTCCATAATGCAAAGAACATAATTGCAACAGATTCACGAACACAGATGTCCAGAATACTGTGGAATTATGAAATGAAAACAGAGCTTTTTTGTATTGTATTCAATGGGGAAGGCATATCTCTGTTCCCCGGGCTACGTCACGCGCATACGTCATCCTCAGAGGCGTTTCGAACCGGAAGTTTAGCGGCAAATTTAAAATGTCACTTTATAAGTTAACCCGGCCGTATTGGCATGTGTTATAATGTTAAGATTTCATTATTGATATATAAACTATCAGACTGCGTGGTCGGTAGTAGTGGGTTTCAGTAGGCCTTTAAGAAAGTAAATAATGGGGGTATAAATGGAAACAAAATAGAAAAATATTACAATAGAATAAAAACAAAAAGCATCAATGAGAATACAAATATAACAGTAAAATAAGAATATAACAAGAGAAACTAGGCATTAGTGACCATGTTATGAAAACGTATTACACTGTTATTGTTTTGCTTCCCCCGTTTAAACGGGGAGGAAAAAAGTAGTGGCTTATAGTCCAGAATTTTCAGTAAATTATTATTAAACCAAGATGGAGCGTTTGTTCTGAATATCAACCGGTTTGTGGGTCATACTTCCTGTGGCTTTCAGTAAAAATAGAAGCCTTGCATATTTGCTGCTAAGAGCTCTGGAGCATCGCAACTGGTGGAGGTTTTTATTGACCCGAGTGAAAACGTACACCCGTATCGCTGCCACAAAGCAAGCGCACTCTGGAGAGATTAGGGCTTAGTTTTTGTTATTTGTTTCCACTTTTTGAGGACAAACTTGCTAGGATATGAAATTGTTTTGTGCAACCTGCGTATAGTGGCCACTTTTGCTGTTTCCCTTGAGTGGTCACTATAGACCGGGGGTCAGCAACACCACGGCTCTTTAGTGCCGCCCGAGTGGCTCCCTGGAGTATTTTTAAAAAAGGATTGAAAATGGAAAAAGATAGGGGAAGAATATTTTTTTTGTTTTAGTATGTTTTTTTGTTTGATGACAAACATGACACAAACCTCCACAAGTGTTAGAAAGCCCACTGTTGAATATGTTTGTGTGTATGCTTCACTGAAGACAGTATTTGGTGAACATCGTTTTGTCCTACTAATTTCGGCGGTCCTTGAACTCACCATAGTGTGGACTGTGACGCAACAGTTTGTTTACATGTAAAATCTTCCACTCCTTCTTTGTCACATTTTGTCCACCAAACGTTTTATGCTGTGCGTGAATGCACAAAGGTGCGCTTTGTTGATGTTATTGACTTGTGTGGAGTGCTAATCAGGCATATTTGGTCAGTGCATGACTGCAAGCTAATCAATGCTAACATGCTATTTAGGCTAGCTGTATGTACATATTGCATCATTATGCCTCATATTTGAGCTCATTTAATATCCTTTCCTTTTATCCTCTATCCTCTCATGACACATTATCTTTATGCAATATTGGCTGCATTTCTGATAGTTGTTTGTGTGCCATGTTGTTCCAGACCACAGCAAACATTACCTAGCTTGCCAAAGATTGTAATAAATCTATTAGAATTATTCCTTTAACTTGGACACACACATCTATACCTTTGGCCATTAAAAGCCAGTAATTTCCAGGAGTTATCTCACCTTCTGAGTAGCCTCTGATTAACTAATGATTTCTAATGTTGTAAAAATGTGTAGAATAAATATTACATTTCAACATTTCTGTCAACGAAGATTTGCTTCAGCCTGCGACACATAGTCATTTTGATAGTAGGCTATTATAGCTAATATAGACACT
>NC_084732.1:81442230-81632230 GCF_033978785.1 Entelurus aequoreus
TGGCGAAGCTAAAAAAATAGAAGCTAACTTAGATGCGGCGGCGGGCGTTGTACGCTTTCGACGACACCCCGGCCGCCATCAGAGTCGGCAAGAAACATATATTTCCCCAAAGTTACGTACGTGACATGCACATATCGACACGCACGTACGGGCAAGCGATCAAATGTTTGGAAGCCAAAGCTGTACTCACGGTAGCGCGTCTGCTATCCTGCTCAAAACACAACACAACCTCCTGGTGTTGGTGTTGCTGTAGTCCGCCGCTCCACCGATCGCACCTACAACTTTCTTATTTGCAGTCTCCATTGTCCATTAAACAAATTGCAAAAAGATTCACCAACACAGATGTCCAGAATACTGTGGAATTTTGTCGAAGAAAACAGAGGTATTTGAATTGGGTCCAAACACTTCCCTTGACCTCGTGACGTCACGCGCATACGTCATCATACCGCAACGTTTTCAAGCGGAAGTTTCCTGGGAAGTTTAAAATTGCACTTTATAAGTTAACCCGGCCGTATTGGCATGTGTTGCAATGTTAAGATTTCATCATTAATATATAAACTATCAGACTGCGTGGTCGGTAGTAGTGGGTTTCAGTAGGCCTTTAAAGTTAAAGTACCAATGATTGTAATGCCCATTTCGGGCTGTAGGGGTGCACAAGGGTTTTAAAAAGCGAGTGCAGTTTAAATTACGAACTTCCGAGCCACTCTACGGCGTAGCTAACGTCACAGTGAACGCCGTAAGATCCGCCTCAAAAAATCTGGTCTTACTTACTTATAGCTCGAGGTTAAACAATCTTTGTTTTCCTCCCTTGCAAAAAGTTTGAAACACCAGCATCTATTTTGACGGTTTTAAATATAGATTGAAAATTACAATGTGACCCCTTTAAGCTACATTTAGTTCACATGGTGGTTCCTTATCTTGTCCTCACTTTCTTTGCCTCCTTGCAGCTCTCCCATCCCTACAACTCTCTCTCCCCCTTTATCTTTTGACTCCCCTGTGCTGTGGAGAGGTAGTCACGCCGCATGGAGGAGCTCTGCCCTTTTCCCACTTCTTCTCCTTCTTTTCTCCCCGGTTGTTTTGCACGGAACCTGCAGTGTCTGACGTGTTGTTGCGGGCATGTCGGAGTGTTTCCAACTTTGGTAGCAGCCAGTGGAACTAACATCGTGTCCAGTTCATTAACATCTTGCCATAATAACTAACAGCTATGAAATGATGATACATATTTTAAAATCAAGACCAGACAGGAGTAATAAACTAAAAGTTACATTTGGTATGTTCATTCACACTCACATTCACACACTAGGGCCAATTCAGTGTTGCCAATCAACCTATCCCCAGGTGCATGTCCTTGGACTATAGAAAATACATGTATGGGGACAATTGTAGTCCTTGCCCAGACCCAGCCCTACTTATTTGCGATTTCTCCGATCGTACTGCTTAGAGGAGTGGTTCTTAACCTGGGTTCGATCGAACCATAAGGGTTCGGTGAGTCGGAGGTCAAAACACACCCGACTCATCGTGTAAATAAAAACTTCTCCCTATTGGCGTATTACGGATACGGCTACAGCAGAAGTCAGACTGATTTGCAGGTGTGTAATTTGGTTTGAGTTTATGCACTGTGTTGGTTTTGTTGTTTGAACAAGGTGATGTTCATGCACGGTTCATTTTGTGCAGCAGTAAAAAAAACATGGTAACACTTTAGTATGGGGAACATATTCACCATTAATTAGTTGCTTATTAACATGCAAATTAATAACATATTGACTCTTAACTTCCGTATTTTTCCGAGTATAAGTCGCTCCGGAGTATAAGTCGCACCGGCCGAAAATGCATAATAAAGAAGGAAAAAAACATATATAAATCGCACTGGAGTATAAGTCACATTTTTGGGGGAAATGTATTTGATAAAACCCAACACCAAGAATAGACATTTGAAAGGCAATTTAAAATAAATAAAGAATAGTGAACAACAGGCTGAATAAGTGTACGTATATGAGGCATAAATAACCAACTGAGAACGTGCCTGGTATGTTAACGTAACATATTATGGTAAGAGTCATTCAAATAACTACAACATATAGAACATGCTATATGTTTAGAACATGCTATACGTTTACCCAACTACTGTCACTCATAATCGCTAAATCCCATGAAATCTTATACGTCTAGTTTTTACGTGAATGAGCTAGATTATAATATTATTTGATATTTTACTGTAATGTGTTAATAATTTCACACATAAGTCGTTCCTGAGTATAAGTCGCACCCCCGGCCAAACTATGAAAAAAAACTGCGACTTATAGTCCGAAAAATACGGTAGTCTTTATTAAGTACTTATTAATGCCTTATTCGGCATGGCCTTATTATAACCCTAATCATCTAACCCTGACCCTAACCCTAAGGTGCCCCCCCCCCCCCCCCCCATCGGCAGTGAAGTGTATATACTCACAAGAAACCGAATAGCTTTGTCTTTGACCTTTTTTTTTACTTAAAGAAAACAAATTAACATATTATATGAGAATGTTATGTTATGATTATCTTTAACCGAATCACAGCAGTGCTCAAATTAAAAAAACAGCATTCCCTCTCATGTGATATTGCTTAATTAACATTAATGATGTGCACTTTAACAACTAGGCTTACAACTATACCTAATATATAAAGGGGTGGAAAAGTGACTATTACCTGCAGGGCAAACATTAGCTAACCAGAAGGCAATAACAATGTAAACAAAAAACACCTGCTTAAAAGATCTAATACAAATGTCCCTGAGGAATGTAAGGTGGGAGTACTGTAATTACCTAACATTACATTATTATTATCCATAACAATTTAGCCCCCTCCACAATATTAACCCGACGTTAAAACAGAACTAGCTATTTATTGATTAGCAATTGCCAAATCATGTAACATTAGCTTAATGCTAAAAAGCCAGGTTACTATCACATTCTGTAACAGACAAATAATTTCATGTAGGCTAACGTTACCTACCTGCTACATCTGTCTTTTTCTCGTTTCTCCTCCTCTTCTTTTCTATTTTTTCTTCCCTGGGCACCTGACAGTTTTGGCCGTTTTGACATCTTGTGTTGATTTTTTGATGTGGTAAGAGTCATGATACGGGAAGGGAGGGGCGCACCGGGCGGGGGATGGGGGGGGCGGTAATGTTGTAACAAATAATATTTCTATTAAATAGGCTTTACTTTGCATTTTAATTAACGTGGGATTATTTTTTGTATTTACAAATAATAGTACCAAATTTTTTGTATTTTTTTTTTCTCCAACATTTGTGGCACTGGCGTGGCGCCCCCTGATGGACGGCGCCCTTAGCATTTGCCTATACGGCCTATGCCACGGGCCGGCCCTGTTTGTTACTTAGAATATGTTCCCCATACTAAAGTGTTAACAAAAACATATAACTTTGTCTTGAATTTGGAAAAAAAACATTTTATTTTTCACTAAAGAAGGGTTCGATGAATGTGCATATGAAACTAATGGGGTTCGGTACCTCCAACAAGGTTAAGAACCACTGGCTTAGATGTTAACGGTATTATGAACCATGTCTGCTTGAGTTGTGGCTCTTGTAAAATAAGTGTGGTGTTGATTTGGCCCTGTTCAACCGTTATATGAACAGTTGGTGTGTTTTAACGGAAACACTTGTGTGCCTGCTCTGTGTGAAAAGTTGGCAACGTGAGCATGTTTCAAGTGAGACTATAAACCCCGTTTCCATATGAGTTGGGAAATTGTGTTAGATGTAAATATAAACGGAATACAATGATTTGCAAATCATTTTCAACCCATATTCAGTTGAATATGCTACAAAGACAACATATTTGATGTTCAAACTCATAAACATTTTTTTTTTGCAAATAATCATTAACTTTAGAATTTGATGCCAGCAACACATGACAAAGAAGTTGGGAAAGGTGGCAATAAATACTGATAAAGTTGAGGAATGCTCATCAAACACTTATTTGGAACATCCCACAGGTGAACAGGCAAATTGGGAACAGGTGGGTGCCATGATTGGGTATAAAAGTAGATTCCATGAAATGCTCAGTCATTCACAAACAAGGATGGGGCGAGGGTCACCACTTTGTCAACAAATGCGTGAGCAAATTGTTGAACATTTTAAGAAAAACCTTTCTCAACCAGCTATTGCAAGGAATTTAGGGATTTCACCATCTACGGTCCGTAATATCATCAAAGGGTTCAGAGAATCTGGAGAAATCACTGCACGTAAGCAGCTAAGCCCGTGACCTTCGATCCCTCAGGCTGTACTGCATCAACAAGCGACATCAATGTGTAAAGGATATCACCACATGGGCTCAGGAACACTTCAGAAACCCACTGTCAGTAACTACAGTTGGTCGCTACATCTGTAAGTGCAAGTTAAAACTCTCCTATGCATGGCAAAAACCGTTTATCAACAACACCCAGAAACGCCGTCGGCTTTGCTGGGCTTGAGCTCATCTAAGATGGACTGATACAAAGTGGAAAAGTGTTCTGTGGTCTGACGAGTCCACATTTCAAATTTTTTGGGGAAACTGTGGACGTCGTGTCCTCCGGACCAAAGAGGAAAAGAACCATCCGGATTGTTATAGGCGCAAAGTTGAAAAGCCAGCATGTGTGACGGTATGGGGGTGTATTAGTGTCCAAGACATGGGTAACTTACACATCTGTGGAGGCACCATTAATTCTGAAAGGTACATACAGGTTTTGGAGCAACATATGTTGCCATCCAAGCAACGTTACCATGGACGCCCCTGCTTATTTCAGCAAGACAATGCCAAGCCACGTGTTACGTCATTGTGGCTTTATAGTAAAAGAGTGCGGGTACTAGACTGGCCTGCCTGTAGTCCAGACCTGTCTCCCATTGAAAATGTGTGGCGCATTATGAAGCCTAAAATACCACAACGGAGACCCCCGGACTGTTGAACAACTTAAGCTGTACATCAAGCAAGAATGGGAAAGAATTCCACCTGAGAAGCTTAAAAAATGTGTCTCCTCAGTTCCCAAACGTTTACTGAGTGTTGTTAAAAGGAACACAGTGGTGAACATGCCCTTTCCCAACTACTTTGGCACATGTTGCAGCCATGAAATTCTGAGTTAATTATTATTTGAAAAAAAAGTTTGAGTTTTATGAGTTTGAACATCAAATATCTTGTCTTTGTAGTGCATTCATTTGAATATGGGTTGAAAAGGATTTGCAAATCATTGTATTCCGTTTACATTTACATCTAACACAATTTCCCAACTCATATGGAAAAGGGGTTTGTAAAAAGCACCTCCCTGAGACCAAACTGATCCTGTTTCGTTGTCCAGGGCGGCGTGGACGGCGGCTACACCAAGGAGAAGATCCGCATCGTGGAGGGCGTGTGCCTCCTGTCCACCGAGGAGCTTTACTGGGACGACCTGAAGCAGATTAAGCCGTCCCGGGGGGGCCTGCACGCCTGCATGCGCACCGACACCGTCTCCCTGCAGGCCAGCAGCGCCTCGCTGGACGACGGCGAGACCGAGCAGCTCCTGCAGGAGGAGGCGTCGGAGTGCTCCTCCATAACCACGCTCGCCCCTTCCGCCGTCACCCCGCAGCGCCACCACGCCCACCACGGCCTGCCCGACACCGGCTGGGCGTCCATGCGCAAACCCTCCACCGAGAGCGAAGTGTGAGGACCGTCTTCGCCGAAACACACGCGCCTGTATGTATTTATAGCTGCTGCAAGACGGGATGCTCGCGCAGATTCCCCCATTTAGAGTCGGCGTAGGCAACTCGTTCTAAAAAGTGGGGCTCCGTCCTACTTCGTCGCATACACATCCCCCCTTAGTCTGCGCTCAAACCATCAACTCATTAGCATGCTGGAATAAGCGAGCGAAGGACCCCCGGGAGGAAGTGACCAGAGACACAAACGCTAAAGGAAGCGGACTCATTTTCTCTCTCGCCGTGTCACTTTTTATGCAAGCTTCTTTCCTCCCGGGGAAAACGACTTCTTCCACGCCCTAAAAACCACTCATCTCTTTACAAAAACTCTATTTATGAACTTTTTTTGTGTGTGTGTGTGTGTTTTTTTTTTTTTCTTTTGTACTGGCTTTTAGACGGCGTCGTGTCGAGTTTTGTGCAGCAGTCGTGTTTATGACGGCGCCAAAGGGGCGGGGCTTCCTGAAAGCAAACTTTTAGCTCCGGTTTTTACACGTTCATTGTCGCAAACGCCGCCTGGAAGATTGTATCGTTCAAACCAGTGGCTTTCAAATATTTTCTTTCACCTCAGAAAACACGTGGCTCGCCAAGCACCGACATGCAGTAGCTTAGTAGGCATAAGTATTCATCAGGAAAGAGGCGGGGGTTATATTTGCGATTATATTCGATATTTCAGGCCACTGACATTACACATAGCAAGATAAAACACTGTACTTTCATGAAGTGATTCTTTTGGCGTACCACTAGATCAAACTCAAGGCCCCAGGGGGCCAGATCTGGTCCCCCTCATCCTTTCGTATGGCCCGTGAACGCCTGGAAATGACACGCATCAATAAAGTAAGTTCCTTATATTTTTTCAGTAAAAGGTATTTTTTTCTCTCCATTTTGACAGAAAAAATTACCGCATGAAATTGCGTAACTTTTTAAATTTTAATGGTATCTAATATTGCAACATATTTACTTCTTGGTCAACATAATAAATAAATTCGCTTGACTTAGTAAGATATCCGTCAAATTGTACAATGTAAAATGGTCAAAATGATGGTGTTTTTTTTACAGCTTATTACTGTAAATAGAAAAAGCTAACAGTTTTTTTCTGGTAAAATTATGTCGACTGAGGTGCCAGTTTTTTTTACCGTTAAATCCGTGGTGGTTGGTTTTGCGATGGTTTTTTGTTTTACGATACCATTTTTTTTTTACGTTAAAAACAGGCAGCTCAGTTGCCACAATTAAAAAAAAAAATTAAAATACAAAAAAAAAAAAAACTGCCAGTTTTTTTTAATTTACCGTAATGTTATAAAAAAATAAAAAAATACACTATTTTACAGTAACATTCTGTTGACTGAGTTAGCAGTTTTTTACTGTAAAAATGTGTGATTGTTGTTTTTTTAAGGTGTATTACTGGAAATGAAAACCTGGCAAAAAAAACAGTGGTACTGTTGTTTTATTTACAGTAATATGTTGTAAGGGACAAGCGGTAGAAAATGGATGGATTTATGGATGTTGTAAAACCCACTGTAGATTTTAAGTACAATCCAGGACACTAAGCTGACGTTTTATTTTTTTTTCCAGAACAAAAACAGTGCTACTGTTTTTCCATTTTCTGTAAAAAAAAAAAAAAAACACTGTATATTTTACAATAAAATTCTGGTGACTGATTTTTTTTTTACTGTAAAATCTACGGTTATTGTTTTTTACGGTGTATTACTATAAATAGAATGAACACAGTTTTTTTCTTAATTTGGCAACTGAGTTGCCAGGTATTCATTTACAGTAATACACCGTAAAAACAACAATCATACATTTTGACAGTAAAAAACTGGTAACTCAGTCAACAGAATTTTACTGTAAAGTATACAGTTTTTTTTTAGCGTTAAATAGAAAAACCATACCGCATTTTTTTAAGGCAAAAAACTGGCAGCTCAATTGCCAGAATAAAAAAAAAAGTGGTACTGTTTTTCTCTTTAACGTAAAAAAAAACAAAAAAAAACTGCATATTTTTCAGTAAACGTCTGTTGACGGAGTTACCAGCTTTTTTACTGTAAAAATGTATGATTGTTGTTTTTACAGTGTATTACTGTAAATGAATACCTGGCAACTCAGTTGCCAAAATTAAGAAAAAACAGTGGTACTGTTTTTCTATGTTCTGCAAATAAACACTGTATATTTTACAATAAAATTTACGATGCCATTTTTTTTAACGTTTAAAACAGGCAGCTCAGTTTCCACAGTTAAAAAAACAAAACAGAGGCACTGTTTTTTCATTTACCGTAATTTTAGTTAAAAAAACACTATATTTTACAGTAAAATTCTGTTGACTGAGTTAGCAGTTTTTTTACTGTAAACATGTGGGATTGTTTTTTTTAAGGTATATTACTGTAAATGAAAACCTGGCAAAAAAACAGTGATACTGTTGTTCTATTTACAGTAATATGTTGTAAGGGACAAGCGGTAGGAAATGGATGGATTTATGGATGTTGTAAAAACCACTGTACATTTTAAGTACAATCCAGGACACTAAGCTGACGTTTTTTGTTTTTTTTCAGAACAAAAACAGTGCTACTGTTTTTCCATTTTCTGTAAAAAAAAAAAAAAAAAAAACACTGTATATTTTACAATAAAATTCTGGTGACTGATTTTTTTTTTTACTGTAAAATCTATGGTTGTTGTTTTTTATGGTGTGTTACATGAACACAGTTTTTTTTCTTAATTTGGCAACTGAGTTGCCAGGTATTCATTTATAGTAATACACCGTAAAAACAACAATCATACATTTTGACAGTCAACAGAATTTTACTGTAAAATATAGTTTTTTTAAACGTTAAATAGAAAAACCATACCGCATTTTTTTTACGGCAAAAAAATGGCAGCTCAATTGCCAGAATAAAAAAAAAAAAACAGTGGTACTGTTTTTCTCTTTAAGGAAAAAAAAAACCTGTATATTTTTCAGTAAAATTCTGTTGATGGAGTTGCCAGTTTTTTTTTACTGTAAAAATGTATGATTGTTGTTTTTACAGTGTATTACTGTAAATGAATACCTGGCAACTCAGTTGCCAAAATTAAGAAAAAAACAGTGGTACTGTTTTTCTATGCTCTGTAAAAAAAAATTCTGGTCACTGATTTGCCATTTTTTTACTGTAAAATCTACGGTTGTTTTTACAGTGTATTACTGTAAGAAAAGAAAAAAACGGCACCACATTCTTTTTACAATAAAACAAAACTGGCAGCTCAGTTGACAGAATTATAGAAAACACTGGTACGCTTTTTCCATTCACAGTAATATGGTGTAAAAAGTAATAAAAATAATATAACACTGTATATTTTACAGTAAAATTCTGGTGACTCGGTTGCCATTTTTTACTGTAAAATCTACAGGGTTTTTTTTGTTTTTGTTTTTTACACTTTACGTAAAAAATGCATTGGAAAAATGACACAAGCGGCCCTCTCATAACTTGGATGTGGCCCTCAATGAAAACGAGTTTGAGGCCCCTGGTTTAAAGCATCGCTCATCCTTGGGCTAAGCTAAGGAAGTTGCACCCTAAGTGCCAGATGTTGTCCTTAATCCGCCTTTCGATCTCCTTTTTTTTCTCCACAACATATAATGCGAAACCTGTAGGTCGTCGTGATTATTTTATATAGTGTAAATCGAAATGAAATGAAAGGGACTCCTATTTGTATAGAAGTGTTAATAACAATGCCCAATGATGCTAGTTTTCCCATTTGTTTATACTGTGCATGTGTATGTTTCCCTCCACACATTTTAGCAAACAGTAGATTCTGGCCAAATTTAATTGTATCTGAACAATTCCTGCATTTTTTTCCCTGCAATTTTGAACTTTGGAACCTTGAAGGGGATCGAAACTGAAAGTTAACTAGACGCTATTATTATATTAGTAATATTATAATATTACTACTTCACTATTACCCTCAATTGATTGATTTAAACTTGTATTAGTAGATTGCACAGTACAGTACATATTATGTACAATTGACCACTAAATGGTAACACCCGAATAAGTTTTTCAACTTGTTTAAGTCTGGTCCACGTAAATCAATTCATGGCAATAATGTTCCCCTTGACACTTTTTTAGCATATTGTAGATTCTGGCCCAATTTAATTGTATCTGAACAATTCTTGCATTTTTTGCCTGCAATTTTGAATTTTGGAACCTTGACGGGGATCGAAACTGAAAGTTAACTAGACGCTAGTATTAGAAATATTATAATATTACTACTTCACTATTACCCTCAACAATGTTCCCCTTGACAAATTTTAGCATACAGTAGATTCTGGCCCAATTGAATTGCATCTGAACAATTCTTGCATTTTTTTTGCCTGCAATTTTGAACTTTGGAACCTTGACGGGGATCAAAACTGAAAGTTAACTAGACGCTATTATTATATTAGTAATATTATAATATTACTACTTCACTATTACCCTCGACAATGTTCCCCTTGACACATTTTAGCATACTGTAGATTCTGGCCAAATTTAATTGTATCTGAACAATTCTTGCATTTTTTGCGTGCAATTTTGAACTTTCGGACCTTGACGGGATCGAAACTGAAAGTCAACCAGACGCTATTATTATATTAAAAATATTATATTACTACTTCACTATTCCCCTCAACAATGTTCCCCTTGACACATTTTAGCATACAGTAGATTCTGGCCCAATTTAATTGTATCTGAACAATTCTTGCATTTTTTTTGGCTGCAATTTTGAACTTTCGGACCTTGACGGGGATCGAAACTGAAAGTTAACTAGATGCTATTATTATATTAGTAATATTATAATATTACTACTTCACTATTACCCTCAACAATGTTCCCCTCAACAAATGTTAGCATACAGTAGATTCTGGCCCAATTTAATTGTATCATTTTTTTTGCCTGCAATTTTAAACTTTCAGACCTTGACGGGGATCGAAACTGAAAGTTAACTAGATGCCATAATTACATTAGTAATAATATATTATTACTATTTCACTACTACTCTCAACAATTAATATTCCATTGATAGGGATGGGCGATATGGCCTAAAATCTATATTGCAATATATATTATTATTATTACTATTATTTACGATAATAGAACCATTTCAAAACGGGTTACAAAGGCTCCTAATTTTGCTGCTTACGTATGCCTTAACAGATTTCCAGTTGTATTATTTTCTCAAAACTATTATTAATCTACTTGCTAATTTAATGTTTATTTCTGTTACTCTTCTGTTAAAATGTAAAAAGCACTTATTCTTCTGTTTAGAGACTTCACATTAGTTTTGGGCGATACTACAATTGATCCGATACCAATGCTGATACTTCAAATGTTTAAGATTTCGAATTAGAAACAACTATAATCACCCAAAAACACAGGATTGTGGTATAACAATATCTTATAAATATTCTAATTATTTCCTTATTACCGTTTATTACCGTATTTTCCGGACTATAGAGCACACCGGTATATTAGCCGCACCCGCTAAATTTTAGAAAACATTTTTTCCACATGTTAGCCGCACCAGACTACAAGTCACAGGTACATACGTATTTACACAGAAATATTTAGTAAATGTTTATTTACATACCTTAATTGTTTCCAAACGGTATCTGTAACACGGCAGTAAAACGGCTGGTCAGGCAAAACGGAAGTCATCGTGTCAAAGTAAACGTGTTAGCGTATTAGCTAATGCTAACGACGCAAGCTTGATTACATTACAATAGTGTCAGGTTCAAACACTGATGACATCTATTAAACAAGACAAGAAGCAAAGAATTAAACAGAGACAGAATTCAATTTGGCTCAATTGAGGAGAAACGTGTCGACCTGTAACCTCTTACGGTGTCACCCACGCTCTGGCAAAAGATTGCACGCCTCCTTCTTTTATTTGGACCTTCCCTTACCAGATGGCCATAGCTGTTTCTAAGGGACGAGGGTCGTAAACAGTTCACAGAAAAGGTCGTAAACTGTTCACAGAAAAGGTTGGTTCAAAAAAGAGGTTGTAAAACAGTTCAAAAAGAGGTTCGTAAAACAGTTCAAAAAAGGAGGTTCAAAAAGAGGTCGTCTGGAACTTGGGCAGATCCTGCCTTCTCTCCGCTTTGTAGTCCTTGGGTTAAAACAATATATTTCTGTTGATTATAATACATGAAAGAAACAGGAACACCTTCATGTTGCTTCCCCCCCTACACAGTGGAGTTTTACGAGCCTTACTCTTGGTAGGTTTCAAAGACAGCTTTTGCTTCTCACCGGGCACTCAATGTAACACAAAGTTTATGTGGTAACTTGGAAACAATTATTCTAACAAATAGCACGTACAAACACGCATGGAAACACTCCTCCAGACATCACGCATGGAACATTTAAGTAAAAAACGTTGTAGTTATATTGTAAAACTTACAAATGTTGTCTGGACTAATGAATGGAGAATCCATGCGAGTAGAACCGCTATGGACGGCTACAAAAAAAAAAGCACTATCGATAAATAGAATGACACTGCAGCATTTGCATTAAGCAAATTTGTCCAAAACATGGCGCCGTAGCACAAACAAAACACCTCAGTGTATTTGCTTGGGTTTTTATTTTTACTTTAAAAAAATCTATAAATCAGTTTTATATATATATGTATATGTATATATACTTTACATATGTATGTATATATATATATATATATATATATATATATATATATATATATATATATATATATATATATATATATATATATATATATATATATATATATATATATATATATATATATATATATATATATATATATATATATATATATATATATATATATATATATACAGTCAAGGTTACTGTGGTTTATCTGTTATACAGTGCTCAATTACAAGGTAGAGCGGAATATACGTTAAGTCAGGAAAAAACACAGAGGCTAATTCATCCCTACAAGCCTGTTTAGCAGGTTTACCTGCTCTCTTTCGGGGAAAACAACCCCCTGAAGAGCAGGGAAACCTGCAAAACAGGCTTGTAGGGATGAAATGGCCTCTGTGTTTTTCCTGACCTAACGTGTGTGTGTGTGTGTGTATACTGTATGTGTATATATATATATATATATATATATATATATATATATATATATATATATATATATATATATATATATATATATATATATATATATATATATATATATATATATATATATATATATATATATATATATATATATATATATATATATATATGTATATATATAATTACAAATATATATATACATATATATATATATATATATATATATATATATATATATATATATATATGTATATATGTGTATACATATATATATGTATATATATATGTATATATGTATATGTATATGTATATATATATATGTATATACGTGTACATGTATATGTGTACGTGTACATGTATATGTGTACGTGTATATGTGTACATGTACATGTATATATATATATGTATATATGTATATACGTGTACATGTATATGTGTACATGTACATGTACATGTGTACATGTACATGTATATGTGTACATATACACATATATATACACATATACATACATATATACATGTACATATAGGTATGCATATACAGTATGTACATATACGTATGTATTAATACACATACATATACATAGATGTATATATACATAATTGTGTGTATGTACACATTATGTCCTTTCGGGGGGGGGGGGGACATGAGAGAAAATAATTGAGAACCACCGCACTCATGAAATATCACTGACCAGTGCACTGAAATATCTCAAGACGCTCATACAATTACAAATATAAGTATTCAAATGCAAGAAAAAATATTCCATCGTTGACCAATTGCATGTTTGTTTTTTTTCCAAAATGTGATGAACATCTAAATCTTTGATGCATTACAGTACGTTGCTGGGATAGTTGTTTTTTTTTCTGTCGTCGCTGATTTAACCATCATTTTGCACGGTTTATTACATAACGCACCAAATTGTTACCTCTGACTAAAAAGTGCAGCACCCGCATTTTACAAAACATGTCAAAGTTTATTCCAAAAAAATGCGTTGTTGCAAAGAATAACGACTATTTTAAAGGCTATTTCAAATCCGTGCAATGTTCGCGTAGGTTCTCGGCACACCAGTCCCACATTATTTGCATCGGCAAACACATATTTGTGCTTTTTTCTGGTAAAAGGTGCAACAGGGCAGTGATTGGGGGAACACGGCGAGGGTTGCGTACAGTACTTTGGTAATATGCGACTTTATAACATTTCACGTACAGCTCATGTGCAGCGCTTTACCTTTTGCAAATTGCTTCTTTTTTTCATACGGTGCAAGGAAATACTATATTGCTTTTCAGACAAATACGTGGGCTTTATTTCTAGTAACGTGTATTTTGAAGACTCTGCTAAAGGCAACTTGCTGTTTTGCTGCTCGACAAAGCACTGAAGCCAATGAAAGAGGGTCTTGGCAGCTACAGTATGCCCACAGAGCATCATGGTGACCCCATAACCTATCATCATCATAACTCATATCCCACCAAGTCTACTGCAGGAATTGCAAAATCTGTAAAAGAAACAAAAAAAAAAGATATCTTGCAAGCTGAATATACTGTTTTGATGGAGCTGTATAGTCTTTTGTACAAAGGGATTTCATGACTGTAATTAGACTTGTATTAATTGTACTCACTGGAGGATCATTTTGTTGTTTTTGGGGGTTTTTTTCTGGAATATTTTAACCACTGTGTTTTCCGAGCTTTGTAAATGATAGGGAATATGCCATTTATTTAATAGTCCTCTTATATGTTACGGAATACTGGTTGCATATAGCTGTTGTAAAGTTAACAAAAATAAGTATTTATGATTTTTTTTTTTTTTTTTTTTTTTTTTTTTTTTTTTGAATGTCATTGATGTGTAAATATGAACAGACTGTATATGTATTTTCATGGCGGTACTAACAAGCTGTGTTGTGTGATATAGTGATTCATCCCTTTGCTATCTTTTAATATAAAAAGTGCATTTCAACGAAACTATGACTCCCTCATATTTTGTACACATTTTCCTACTTTACATGTTTTTAGTTATATATTTGTTTAGTAGGAACGGATGGACTAACCAACTAAAGTAGAATATATCTATTGTAGTTCATAATTTATGTGACTAATATTGTGTTGATTGAAAAATAAAACGATATGACTAAATACATTTTAAAAAGTGTCATATTGGTTTTATTGTTATTTAGTTATAGAAAAGTTATTTCATCCTACGTTTCATAACATACATTTTCTCATATTATTCTTATATTTAGTAATAGAGGGGTTATTTACATTTACGTTACATAATTAAATAAATGTTGTCATTCGGGTTTTATTTCTATTGAATCATAGAGTGGTTATTTGATCTTATGGTGCGTATTTAAATGCATTTTGTGATATTAGTTTTATTTTATTTAGTCATAGAAAGGTAATTTAATTTTACGTTGCATAAATAAAATAATTTTGTCTTTTTTGTATTTGTATTTAGTTATAGGTTATTTTATACCATGTTGCATACTTAAATATATTTTGTCATGTTGGTTCAATGCTTATTTAGTCATATAAATGTTATTTTATACCATGTTGCATACTTAAATATATTTTGTCATGTTGGTTTAATGCTTATTTAGTCATATAAATGTTATTTTATCTTACGTTACATAATTAAAAACATTTTGTCGTATTAGTTGTATTTTTATATAGTCAGGTTATTTTATGCTGGGTTACATAATTAAATAAATGTCATATTGGTTTTTATTGTTATTTAGTTATAGAAAGGTTATTTCATCTTACGTTTTATAATTGAATACATTTTGTCATATTCTTATATTTAGTCATAGAGATTATTTCCTCGTACGTTACATAATTAAATAAATTGTCATTCTGGTTTTATTTCTATGTAATCATAGAATGGTTATTTTATCTTACGTTGCATATTTAAATGCATTTTGTCATATTATTTTTATTTTTATTTAGTTATAGAAAGGTTATATCATTTTATGTTGAATAATTAAATGCATGTTGTTGTATTAGAAAGGTTATTTTATCTTACGTTACATAATTAAATGCATTTTGTCATATAATTATTTTTATTTAGTCATAAATAGGTTATTTTATCTTACGTTACATAATTAAATATATTTTGTCAAAAATTATTTCATTTTATGTTACATAATTAAATATATGTCATAATAATTTAGATATTTTATTTAGTTGTTGAGAGGTTATTTTATCTTACGTTACATAATTAAAAACATTTTGTCGTATTAGTTTTATTTTTTATAGTCAGGTTATTTTATGTAGTGTTATATAATTAAATAAATGTTGTCATATTGGTTTTATGTTCGTTTTTATGCATATTTGAAATAAAAATATATCAATCAATCAATGTTTATTTAGTCATATAAATGTTATTTTATGTATCTCGTTACATAATTAGATACATTTCGTCATATTAGTTTTATTTTATATGGTCATAGAAAAGTCATGTTATCTTACGTTACACAATAAATAAATGTTGTATTGGTTATATTTTTATTTAGTAATAAATAAGTTATTTTATCATACGTTGCATCAATAAATGTATTTTTGGTTTTATTTTTATTTAGTTATAAATAGGTTATTGTATCCTACGTTACATAATTAAATTCATTTTGTCATATTGATTTTATGTTTATTTAGTCATACAAATTTTTTTTTTTATATCGCATTACATATTTAGATATATTTCATCATATTAGTTTTATTTTTATATGGTCATAGAAAAGTTATGTTATCTTACGTTATATAATAAATAAATGTCATATTGGTTATATTTTTGTTTAGTTATAAATAGGTTATTTTATCTTGTGTTACATAAATACATTTATTTTTAGTTGTATTTTTATTTAGTTATAAATAGGTTATTTTATCTTACGTTACATAATTAAATATTTGGTTTCATATTATGTTTAGTTAGTCATATAAATTTTATTTTATCTTACGTTACATAATTAAGTATATTTTATCAAAAATTATTTAATTTTATGTTACATAATTTGAAAAAATTCATATTAACTTAGATATTAAGCTGTAGAAAAGTTATTTTATCTTACGTTACATAATTAAAAACATTTTGTCGTTTTATTTTTTTTACAGTCAGGTTATTTTATGTTCGGGTACATAATTAAATATATGCTGTCATATTGGTTTTATTTTTATTTAGTCATAGAAATTTTATTTTATATCACGTTACATAATTAGATATATTTTGTCATATTATTTTTATTTTTATATGGTCATAAAAAAGTTATGTAATCTTATGTTAAATAATAAATAAATGTCATATTGGTTATATTTTTATGTAGTTATAAATGGGTTATTTTATCTTACGTTACTTAAATGTTTTTTTTTTTTATTTAGTTATAAATAGGTTATTTTATCTTACGTTACATAATTAAATACAGTTTTTTCCCATTGTTTTTGTTTTTTTAGTCATGGAAATGTTATTTTATCTTACGTTACGTAATTAAATATATTTTGTCAAAAATTATTTCATTTTATGTAACATAATTAAATAAATGCCATATTAATTTAGATATTTTATTTAGTTGTAAAAAGCTTAGTTTATCTTACTTTGCATAATATATATATATATATATATATATATATATATATATATATATATATATATATATATATATATATATATATATATAATTATTATTTTTTTATTTTTTTTATTTTTTTAAGTATAAACCTTTATTCATAATATGCAACATTTACATACAAGGACATAAATAATAATAATCAAAACAAGTACAGAAACAGTACAAAACAGCGCCAGGGGGTTTTAAACTTAATAAAGCAACAAAAATAAAAAGCAAAATATATATGTAACAAAGTGTAAAGCCATAGGCTCACACAAGTTCCGTAAATAATCCAAATTTGGAGCACAGCATCACCTAATGGTTCTAATTTTATTTAGTCATAGAAATGTTATTTTATCTTACTTTACCTAACTAAGACTTCAAATGACGCGCGGCCCAAACAACCAATGGTAGTCTTGCATTCACGTCACGTGCAAGCGATTGGCCAATAAACGTCCAGACGATTTAGCCAATCAGATGTTGCCTCAGCATGACGCGTCATTTAAAAACGGAACGGAAGTGACGGTTCGTCAGACAGTCAAAAGAAAAAAAAACTACAGTACTCGACGTCGAGGCTTATTAAAGAATAATAACGGTAAGTTTTAATTGTTGGCAGGAATGATTTTGCAATAAGCAGACAAGGAAGTTCCCGCCAGGAATTATTAGTCTGTACTTTAGAATTAAAGCTACTCGAGTTAGCTAGCAAGATGCTAATGTTGCTAGCTTTGTTTGCCACGTGGTAAATTTCGAGGATAAAATAATGTTACCTTGTTATACTTTCATGTTAAACCTTTGTAGTTTTAAGTTTGTGGTTGTAGACTCGCCTTCGCTTGGCGATCTATTTTGTACTAGCATGGCGACGGTCGTTCAGGCGTTCATTCATTCATTTTCTACCGCTTGTCCCGTTCGGTGGCGTTCTTTGGTCGCTTATATTGTTAGTCCAAAGTGCGGCCAGGTAGGTTGCTCGTTTTTTGGGGGGTTCGCAACACATTCAACTGACAACATGATCACCTTCCAGATTATAACATGACTATAAAGTAAGCATGGAAGTAGCCCACATTCCCTCCCTAAAATGGTACCTGTAAACGAAAATGGTCGACAAATCCGGTTCATTTTAATTATAAAGCACTTTTCACAGATAAAATCACAAAGCGCTGAACGAAATATAGCTGAAGTACCATACCAACTTTATTTATTAAGCCCTTTAAAAACAAGCACAGTTGAAAAACAAAGGGCTGTACACCACAAAGAAATGGAGGCAAAGGACAGACTAAAAAATAACATTTAAAACAGAAATAAAAATACACATTTAAAAGCAAATATAAATTACCCTAAGAACAGTTTGTTAGATAAGAAACAGTTTAAAAGTTAAAAACAGTTCAAAAAGTTAAGCTAAAAACAGTTTAATGTCTCATGCTGGGTTAAAAGCCAGTGAATAAAAATGGGTTTTAAGAAGGGTCTTAAAAATAGCCAAAGAAGGGGCCTGTCTCACATGGAGAGGGAGATCAGATCGTTCTAGAGTTTGGGACACGCAACAGAAGTAAAACAATTCAATTTAAAACGGGGGCAACATCATAAAAAGGGTACAAAGTGGATTAAAATTATAGTTAAAGGGTGCAATAACTAAAGGCCTTAATAAAAAGAAGTTTTCAATTTTTTCTTGAAAGACTTAGAAAATCTTTATTGTCCCTGAGGGGCAATTTTGTTTGCAGCAGTAGTCATTAAAAACAAGGTTCAACAGTAAAACGAGGTACAATAGTAAAACAAGGTACAAATACATACAACATACAAACCATCATGAAGGCATTGAGCTAAAAACAAAACATTTGTAAAACAACTAATCATCACACGTCACTTCCCACTAAAGTGACTGCGTAGCAGCTAGGCTTGTTTAAGAAGCTCATTTATAAAGGCAACAGCTGAGGGAACAAAGGATCTTATGTATCTGTTGTTTTTGGCCTTTCTATTAGTAGGGGCGTACCTGCATCCTGAGGGCAAGAGTCTAAACTCTGAGAGGAGAGGGAGCTGAGGGTTGACCAGAATGGCCTTTGCCTTCTGGATGACTCTGGCCTGATAGATCTGGTTCAGGGGGTTCAAGGTAGTGCCTATGGTCTTTTGGCACACCTTGATTATACCACCCAATCTATTTTTATTGGCCACACTGAGGTTACCAAACCAGGAAGTGATGGAATAAGTTAAAATAGACTCAATACAAGATGAATAGAACATCCTCATCAGTGTCCTATCAACCTGAAAGCCCCTCAGTCTCCAAGAAAAACAGCCTCTGATTGGCCTTCTTACAAATACGGTCAGTGTTGGTTCAACTCAGTCAAGATCACAGAGGGACTTGTGCAAATTGTTCCAGAGTCTGGGAGCTATAGCCTGGAATGCTAAGTCTCCACGGGTTTTAAAACAAGTTTTTGGGATCTTTAAAAGGCCCGAAGACCAGAGGCTGCGCCCTGAAGAGTAGGGGCATAGCAAGTCAGTGATGTACTGAGGGGCCCCACCATGCAACGCATGGAATGTCAGGACTAAAATCTTAAACTCAATGCGGAATTTAACTGGAAGTCAATGAAGACTGCATAAAACTATACTCTATATGTTCTTTCATGTGTACGGTCACAGTGAACTAGGTCTGGGTGATATGGTCTTCGTTTAAAATCTCAGGTTTTTTCACAACAAATTAAATCTACATTTATTACTACTTTATTTAATAAA
Organism: Entelurus aequoreus; assembly: GCF_033978785.1. NCBI lineage: Eukaryota > Metazoa > Chordata > Actinopteri > Syngnathiformes > Syngnathidae > Entelurus > Entelurus aequoreus. The sequence continues at coordinate 81,462,276 of NC_084732.1, forward strand.
CCAATTAATACAAATAAAAGACAATGCAAAACAAGTTTTGCTTTTATTTGATCAAAAACAAGTTTGAAATGACACTGCATCTTACTCTTAGCAAAATTCTAATTTGTTTAATATTTTTAGACCAGATATAACTAAATTAATAGTTTCGTCTGAGAGGCACTACTTCTGTACCGAATAAAAATCTTATATAAACAAAAGTATAGCACATTGCATACAAATACATCAAGTCACAATAAGTCGTTAAATATATAAAAAAAAATTTCTGGCTATGTTGAGTAAGCTGGCTGGAGAAGTAAAACTCATTTCCCATAAACCCCTGCGCAGCTCAGCGAAAGACTTACAAAAAATTAATTGATGCACAAGGGAAATTGTTGAAAAGAATCGCAGACTTACAAAGAACCTAAAAAAGGAGTAATCTCCCAACGGGCAAAACTGTCACCGGAAAGTGAGGGCTGAAATGTTGAACGCTGTGAAATGGGTAGTGAAATTGTAAGATTGAAGAATCTTACAAGGATCATCAGGGAACTTGAAAATGAAGATTTAAAATAAATTGTCAATCTGGCACACCAAACAAGCACTCCGCAAAAAAGAGGGGAAATCATATTCTATTGAAGTGAGGATTCTGTTGATGTGGTACCAACAAGTAATGAGGCAATTTGGCAAAAGATGCAAAATGGGATTTGATCAGGTTCCACGTGGAAACATTGTGGAAACTTTGGGCATATTTTAGACATATTTATTCATCCACTGTGATGTGTTCTCACTTGCGTAAGGCCATAATTGTCGGTTATTTCTAGACTCCAGTAACAAAATGTTTCCAAAGCTGTACAGTTTTATACTTAAGATTAATTTATATGGTAATGTCACTTGATTCATTTTGGATAGATTTCTCTATTAATAGTCATTGTGATTTCCTACAATTGTCTTCATGTTTTTTAATACAGTTTAGCATCTGAGTGAGGATGGTGGAAAGCTGTTAATCCTCCCAGAGAAAGGATATCAATCTGCTGTCGTGCTGGCAAACTACTTGGTTAGTGGGATTTTGCTATAACAGATATTTCTCAAATCCTGCAAATGTTGCCATAGATGAATAAATGTTTTTAAGTTGAAGATATTTTGAACATAGTTTTTGATTAATTCTGAGGTGTTCACTTTTTTTTTTTGTAGCATCTTGTGATTTAAGAAATGTTTTGTATTTTGCAGCAACGCTTCAGCCTGATGTTTGTCAGCGGATGAACGGCCAAGTAGTTTACACCAAAATGGTAGATGGTTTTGCTGCTATCATAGCATAAAGCTTTCTGATTATATGGCAATTTGAAGAACATTTTACAGGGTTTTTCCAGGTCATTAAAAATAATTAGGTCATTTAATATATTTTTGCACAAATTAAGGCCTTAAAAAGCATTATGATGTCCAGAGGCATTAAAATGTCATACAATTGGCAACAAAAAGGACAACAAAACAAATCACCTGACCACCTGCTAACAAATATTGAAAGTCCATTTTTGTTTATGGATCTAGAATAAGTTATTTACCTGCCCATTAGATCTGTACAAAATACTTCAGTAATTAAAAAAACTGCTTTAGAGCCTGGGCATTATTATTGCTTGTATTAAAAAGGCATTTAAAAACATAAAGTTAGATTTGCTTTTACCTGCAGAAACCCTGTTTTATAGTGAACATTTTGTCTGCCAAGTGACCAAAGCTGTCATGGTTCTCCTTATTTTTAAAAATGTGTAACATTATCAGGCAGCCATCATTTTGTGTATGAAATGTCCACTCAGTGGTTGCAATGGATTAAACTACACTAAAGCAAACTACAACATTGAACTGTCTTCACATTTTAGCTATAACATTTTTTTCTGCATAAAAAAAGTGTGGAGTGAGTTATGAGAGTGATGAGAAGCACCTGTCGTTGGGGTGTGTTGCAGTGGCGATACACTCCAATCTGACAAACTGATGACACCCAGGGGCCATCTGACTCAAGCTTGCTCCCTTATCTTCAAAATATGCACTGGATTCATTTTTGATTTAGAATGTTTAGTTCTTTGGAAAAATATTGTAGTTACTGATGTGTGGTATTTATTTTTGTTTGTCAACATCCAGGGATGGCAGGAAGCTTATATCCACTTACTGTCCTGATGGCCAACTGTTTGGTTTGTGAGGTTTGTAATATCGGAGGAATTGCAATGTTAAGTCCTGCAATTGTTAACATAGCCATTTATGAAATAAAGTATTTGTAACTGAATGGTATTAAATGTGTTCCACGTTTACAAATGGACAAATTAGGTCCTGTCCACACGGGAAAGCTTTTAGGTGGAAAGGGTAAAGTTTGTTTTAACCTTTCATTCATGCGGAAACGGCGTTATGGGTCGCCTGAAAAGATAAATTGTGAAAATGTGCTCTCGAGTGGGAATATTTGATAACACCACCATATCGCTATCTCGACAAGCAAACCACTACTTTTTCATATCAGTGTGCCATCATATGACCATATAAATGATAAGACTGCATGCAACCGCTGCTAGCAACAATGGCGTGCCTATGCTGTATTTACGGTTTTCACAATGTACCTGCATGGTATTTGTCTTAAATCCAATAATTGAAATGTAATGTTTTCAAAGGGTACCATACTTTTTGGGAATATTGTCTATCATTCACAATCCTTATGTAGGACAAACATGTTTTGCTTTGTTTATGCATGATTCTATTTAGTAAAAACACTGGGGAAAACGGGCACATTCATAATATATAATTATGTATTTTGCTCATTTTAAGCATACGGTGGCGCATTAATTTCACATACCCATCTCGTTTGCGTTTCCTTTTTACGACACTATTAATCATAGCAGACTTCATAAACAACTAAGACTACCATACTTTGGTGCTAATAATAATGAACCAGAACCTTATATTTTTGAGCCTGAATTTAAGGAGGATGATTTACAAGTTTTAGAGACTTTGCTAAACAGGTCTAGCTTTAGTGAAACTAAGCATCATGCAGCTGTAATGCCAAGTGCTGAACAAGATGTACAAACTATGAACATAATAAAAAATAACTTACTGTGCAATGTCTGCTCTCACTGGGAAACCGACTGATGGGATGCTTATATCTTCCCATTTAGATGAGGAACTAATCATAATCATTGGGCAGGTAATAAAAGGTGCGGCAAAAGAGCGTCTTTTCGTGTCTTCCTTGCCATTTCCAGGTATAAATTGGATGTCATAGTTGACAAACTTCTGTTAATGGCTACAACCTTCTACTGTCCAATCTAGAATTGGCGTTCAACAACCCAGAGGCGACGCAGCTTAGACTAGTTGGCTCTCTAATGAGGGGGCTGCTAAAAAGACAATTCATGTTTCAAGATTGTTTATTGTCATATGCACAGTTAAACATGTTTGACCGTTTGCCGTACAATGAAAATCTTACTTTGCTAGTCCACCCTTCAACAAGTCACACGGTACTTGCCTTTAAAAATAAAAATGTATATACAAGGAACAGTAAGTAACATAACATTATTGCACATTCTGGTTGTTAGCGATTATAATATCAGTAAAACTTGGTTAATATTCAGGTCACCAGATGTAAATTGAGTATTGTTGGCATTTTTAGGATGTTTTTTTTATAGGGCTTAATGTGATCAATAGATATCTCTTGCTAGCCAGCTCATACTGGCTGTATTTTATTAACTAAAATGTATTTCAGGAAAAAAGCTCAACATATTTATTCTTGTCTTACATGGGGTTGTGAATGGAAGACAAAATTCCCCCCCTGGAAAAGTGCACTTCCCCTTAAAAATGTAGTTAAAATGACCATGAAAGGCTTTTAAAATATATTGTCAAAACAAATGTGTACAGTATATATATCTGTCTTGCTTTTAAATGTTAAGATTTTTTGAGGGTGCTATTTATAAATTTAAAACGGGGGAAGAATATGGCCAGAATGTTGTGCACAAGCATAGTGAGCAGTATTTTATAGCGTTTAGCTAGCGAAGGTGTTAGGAAAGCCTACTTGGAAGCAAAGCAGAGTTCAACAATTTGTTGTAAAATAAGTTTTCTATTTCCTTCATTGTATTACATAATTTTCACCCAGTTACATTATCCTGTCGGGGCGTAACTCGTTTAAATCGACTTTGTGTAGATGCATTTCTTCTTTTTAAATCTGGCAGTAGATGCAAAAAAACATTCCTGTGTGGACATGGCCTAATATTAATTACAACTTCTTTATACATCATACCAATTAAATATGACCTGCGGATTTGCATTCAGGATGGGTGGTAACACAATATTGTGAAGACAAATAACTGCACTGCAAACATATTCACATACAACTGACACGGGAGCACTTTTCTGTACTGTAATGTTTGTCAGTGCAAAATTGGTTCATACTGAGTTTACTGACCTTGATTTTGTTGTTGGCAATAAATATTTTGACAAACACTTGCTTTTTGTCTTCCATAAAATAAAACCCAAAGAATTGAATTATGTGCAAGCCAGACTATTGTTGCAGTACCATGGTCGACCACTGGGTGCCAGTTGACCATCAGTCTGTATTGTCTTGCTGGGTGTGTATGAGTTTCATAGAGTAGCCTCAGTTGATCAGTTTGTAACAAACAGTGCCTGGAGGCTTCACACAAGAGGCTCTTACAGGGCAACTTGATGGATGAACAATTGGAATCCATCAAGTTGTTTGACAGGATTCTACTAGGAAAAGCCCCTTTTGAGCTAATGGTAACTATTACAGTGAAGTGAAATGCACCACAAACCAATAGTTTTCTTGGTGACTGTAGTCTTCTCCCCTAGATCACTGACAAAATCTTGTTTTTGTGAGCTGGACCTCTTTTGTTGTGATGTTTTTTTTTGCCCATATTGTGCAACACATGTCTCTTACCGAGCTTCTTTCTGAAGATATTCATTTGTGGGCATGTGATTTGTCTCTAGGGGTCAGAATTATTGATATTAATCGGGTTAAATACTTATTTAACTAAACATTTCTAAGCTTTTGTGTATGTGTATACATGTGTGTGTGTGTATATATATATATAATATACATGTGTATTATTTTCTACAACTGTGATGCTAACGTTTCATTCTAGTTGACTGGGGTGGAAAACATTCTAACTTTAGACATTGATTATTGACTTTAAACACACTGACACATTTTTTTGCGGGCGTCGTGGCTCTGTTGATAGAGCGGCTATGCCAGCAACTTGAGGGTTGGAGGTTCGATCCCCACTTTCGCCATCCTAGTCACTGCTGTTGTGTCGTTGGGTAAGACACTTTAGCCACCTGTTCCCAAAGCCACCCACGCTTGTTTAAAGATGTAGACCAGGGGTGTCAAACTCATTTTAGATCGGGGGCCAAATGGAGAAAAATCAGATTGTTTTCTTTGTTTAAAAATAGAAGAAGCACATTCTGAAAATGTACATATCACAATGTTTTTTGTTTTGTTTTTTACACTTACAATAGTATTCTATCTTTATTTGTCGTTATTTATACTTTCTGAATAAATTATGTGATAATGTTCATGAGTCAACTCATTGGTGTTAATTTTCAATCGATCAAGATAAAAAAAATTATATCAAAATCAAATTACAGGATGTTATTTATGTGGTTTGATAATTTTCCTCAATTGATGTACTAACATGTGGTTTATTTTGTACAAATATAGCATCATCTACAAAGATGCAAAGAATTGCTTTTGCGACATCCAGTGGACACATTTAGAACAGCCGTTTCTTTCATTCAAAAATTTCAGGTTCATTTTTATACTTAGCAAACTCATCTCGCGGGCCGGATAAAACCTGTTCGCGGGCCTGATCCGGCCCTCGGGCCGTACGTTTGACACCCCTGATGTAGACAATGTGTTTCACTGTGTAAAGCGCTTTAGGTCTCGGGAGAAAAGCACTAAATATAATGCCAAAATTCATGTCAGGTGTTTGTTAAATAATGTAATAGACAGAATGTATAATACTGCAAGTACTATGTAATTGTTTCATTTCCTTTCAAATCACAGCCTAATGTTTCAAAGAGGACAATTATTTTAAGTGTTCATACTTCGAACAAAGTTGATAAGATGCAAAATATAGATCGATACCTGCTTTTTTCAGCAGCAGATGTACAACTTTTCCACGACAGACCATCGGTCCTTAAATAAATGAGCCTGTATGTCAATATATTCCCTCGTAAAAGCCTGTCATGGATGCAGATTTGTCACTTCTGGTTTGCCCTCGCTCATGAACATATGATCATGAAAGTGTAGCATAACTCCACTCATACGTGCCTGGTTTGGCAGAGTAAAAGATATAGCAGAAAGGATCTGTGATACACTTTAGCCACTGAGTAGATGCACATATTAAAAGTAAAAGAGGTGTATCTTCTGCCGTGCATTTATTCAGTTATCAAATGCAAGCAGTCACTAAAGTATTTGCAGTGTGTGAGAGTGGAGATCCACCACCCAAAGCCCAGGGAGTGTGCATTACCACAGCGTGCAGAAAGCTTCCAGTAGTGTACAACCCAACGTTTATTACCTCTATACATGCTAATAAAACACAACTTGGAGATTTCCGTCATTTTGGCAACACTTATTCCACCAGGAAGGCAAAGTGTGGCCCGGGGCCCATTTGTTGAACGTACCTCTTTTTAATGGGCCTGTGGCTTTTTGTGGAAATAAGATAATACTCAAACTATTTTTTATTTTAAAGCACCTTGTCTGTATGTCCCTAGGTGTGTATAGGCCACTGCTGTGCTGTTTTAAAATCTATTTTTTTACCCTCTTAGCAGCTGATACTGCAATTTGAATTTTGAGCTAAAAGATATTGAAGCACATGTATCTTAAAAACATGACTGTTTAAAACATTAGTAGTGATTTAAAAAAACAAGGTTTTATTTATGTAATATTTTTTTATAGTGGTATAGAATAAGTATCTGCTTTGAAATTGTGAAAATTCATAGAGGATGGTAGGGACAACTGAAATTTTGTGGACCATAGTGGACAACCTGTTGGGAATTGTTTCCCCATGACTTTATGCTATGCCATCTCTGAAACCTCCCTCCCACAGTCAGTGTTTTATTGTTTGAGTGGAAAGTAAGTGTCGACCACGGAAGACATCCATTCAAATTCCTCTCTGATGGCATTACAAAATATAAAGTATGACGAGTATTATGGGTTTTCTTTGGACCAATAGGGATTTTCAACTTCTGGCAGAAGAATTGACTGATTGGCCGCACTATTAACCTGAGGCTACTTTTTGTTATTCTTTAATGTGAACTCCCTGTCGAGCTATGCAAAATCCCACCGTGACAGAGGGTTCCTGTGAATTCGGTATGTGGGTAAAGCACCAGACGAAAGTGAGGTAGAAGTGTCTTTTAAAAATTATGTAGTTGTAAAGTTTTCCAATAAAATCACAGGTAAACATTTAATAAACATATTTTTCTACACTGTTATTCATACCTCGTTAAGTGGATTTATTAGGCTAGGAAATAGTTTGCATGTTTATGTAAACACGTAGATTCAATCACTCAGACACTATAATTCTGCTGGTTTGTGAATATAATGAGCCTATAAAATTCTGATTTTGTTTTTTTTAGAAGGAGAAACAACCACAACCTCAGCAGGCCCATCGGTGAAGGGTCAGTCAATGTTGTGCAGTTGGCACAAATAGAACACTTCAACAGAAGAAAGGCCGTTACATACTTTGAGACATGGCAAGAAAGCGGGTCGTAGAAAACCTTAAGTATTATGCGATATCAGAGTATAACTGTGCACAAATCATTTGTCTATGATAAGTGTTCGGATTGCCCTCTTTTTAAAGGGCAAAGTACTCCCAGGTTCTTTTGTTCTAATGACTCGTCTGAAAATGGCGAGGAGACTAGAAGTGGAGATTAACGATATATTCCACAAATGAAGCACAAACCGTAGTATCCTACTACTCACTCTAACCTACTCAGTGGCCTAGTGGTTAGATTGTCCGCCCTGCGATCGGTAGGTTGTGAGTTCAAACCCCGGCCGAGTCATACCAAAGACTATAAAAATGGGAGCCATTACCTCCCTGCTTGGCACTCAGCATCAAGGGTTGGAATTGGGGGTTAAATCACCAAAAATGATTCCCGGGCGCGGCCACCGCTGCTGCCCACTGCTCACCTCAGGGGTGATCAAGGGTGATACTTAATCCCTGTGTCTTCATGCTTTTGTCCTCCTTGCTGCTTCTCCCTGGGGGAGTTTTCCAAAGAAACCCAAAGTTAACCTAAAAGTGTGCTTTGAACACAGACACATTTGTCCGCTCTTGCTTCCTTGCACCTATTCTCACCATCAAAACCTCCACTCTTGCTTCCTCGCACCTCTTCTCACCATCAAAACCAAATACGATACTGTGTATTTGCAAAGATTAAAAAAAACAAAACAGCCATACTTCTGTTTTGTTCTTGAACAGAACAAAGTGAATCGAGAGTGAAACTCCCTATTGTGCAAAACTATATTTTATTACCTGTTGGTACCTGCTGTTGTGGATTTGGGGTCTGCATAAGTCCCAAAAATTTAAAATCAAACCGTGGAGGCATCGCGGAGATAACTGAAAAAACATATAGTATCCATATATGGTATAAATTGACCCTGAGTGCTCTGCGCAAGTCCGCCGTTGCACTCCGCATTAGTCAATAAGCTCCTGTTTCGCTGTCTTGTTGTGGGGCAGACTGGGCTCATACATGCACATGCGTCCTCCATTTCTAATACAAATTAGCGTACGGTTCGAAAATAGTAGCTTGCTATGGAAGCGCTATAAAATACGACATGGGTGATGGTGAGAAAACGCTGTCAAAGTGAAGCCATGTAAATAAAAACGCCCACAAAACAATGCCTTGAAAATAAACCAAGCTAAATTTTGACCAAAAAGGAATGTTTTTAAATGCACAAAGAAAAATAATGACCCTTTTTAATGTGGGAAATATTCCCTGAACATTAACATTGTTACTTTAATCTTATATTAAAAACTATATATTCTAAAGCTGTGTGTTTGTAGTACTGGCAATTGGGAGACTTTCATCTAAATTCATGTTTCAGGGACTGGCACACGCTGAGCAATTCTGACACAGTCGAGCACTCAGGCTTTGGATAAGGTTCAATTTCTAACCTCCCATTGTTACAGAAAATGTTTTTTTTTTCAGTAGGTCCTCCACAGGGGCAGCACGGCGGGGGGTTTGTGTGTCGTCTGTCTGCCTCCTAGCAATAACGTTCAGAACGGAATGCAAATTTGAAGCCCCTTTTTATTTTAGTTTGTAAGTTCTCCGGGCACTCCTCTCTGTCATCTGGAAGACGTGATCGTGCATTTATGTGCAGCCCAGTGATCGACAGAAGCCTCTCGCCTAAATAGACCATTTTTAGCTGTAGGTTTGAATGACAATGGCATTTGGGAGCCTTTGTAAATGGCCGCGTTGTAATTTCTATACCTTCTGTGACAATGGGAAACATGCATGCTTGTGATGTTACAATTTCTACCAACGTCTCTATGCACATTTAAGCACTTTTCATTGCCAATTTCTGCTACATGCATATTAGAGCTGGCCGCTGTCCAGTGCCCCTGAAAAGGCGAAGTGGTATTGTTAATAATGAATAAAACCACCATGGTTTAAATATGTATTTAAATGTTAAAATCCATTAAATGTAATGTAATAGTGGGCTAAATATGTAGAGGGGGAGTGCACTTTTTTGGGAAATATGCCTGTCATTTGTAAGCCTGGAACACATTTTTCCTTTTTTAAATTTTTTTTTTTATAATGCATTCTTTGTCGTAAAGTGCTAGATGGCTAACAATGCAGCTAATGGGAATCTTTTTGTGCCGCCTCATAAAGCTCTCAAAAAAAAAAATCAATTTACATGCCGTGACTTCCATATTAACCAAGTATTAGCAACATTCTTATTATAAGCGCTAACAAAGACACGAGCTGCTGCTGTTGCATCGCCTCTGAGTTGGTAAAAGTTTGTGCTAAATTATAAATCATGCCTCTCACCTGGATAATAGAAGGTTGTGGCCATAACCTGAGAAGTTGGTCAACTTTAATATTCGACTTGCAACGAATACATTGCTTGGAAGACGTGGCAAGATACTCGTTTGCTTTCAGTGTGAGAATTACGACAAGTTCATCATTTATTGTTTAAATTAAACCAAGAGAGCACGGTCTACCAAGTCAAAATCCTTGTGTGTTAAACATACCTGGCCGATAAATCGAATTATGATCTAAAAGGGGTGCACAAGCATTGTGCTGAAAGATATAAGCATCCCGATAAGAAGCGGACACCGTACAGTAAGCGATTGTTGTCTTGTGTTTGTAGTTTGGCGATACCATGGGAATATTTAAGCTTCAAACAGAATAGGCAGGATGAGTGGAAAATCCAATCAGAGGAGTTGAAGTGGAAGGAGTGTGTAAAGTTTGTGTAAGTCTAACACCTAGCATGGAACACTTTACTCAACACTGACATCACGTCATCAAAGTTCACTTTTAAAGCATTCACTCAGCACTAGCACTTTGGAACTATGAGGAAGTTTGTCATATTTCCGTACAATAATAATAATAATAATAGATTTTATTTGTAAAAAGCACTTTTCATTGAGTAAACAACCTCAAAGTGCTACAGTGTATTAAAAAAGATAATAAAAATTAGAACAGCCAAATAGCTAAAACTAGTATGCATATATCTATTAAAAAAAGGCTTTTTTAAAAAGGGTTTTTAAGCCTTTTTTAAAAGCATCCACAGTCTGTGGTGCCCTCAGGTGGTCAGGGAGAGCATTCCACAGTCTGGGAGCGGCGGAGCAGAAAGCCCAGTCTCCCTGTTGGAGTTTAGGAGTACGTTATGTATAGGTTTCCCTTTTGCATATCATTGCACAGGACTGTGGTGTGTTCAAGGACACTCGACTAAAGTTAGAAACAGGGATGTACCAATAATAATAAAAAAATTATAATGATCCATATTACCCACAGATGAAAATCCTGCATGAATCAGTTAATCTATTGATTTAAATATTATCTAAACAAATATTCTGACCACTTTAAATTGACATTTTGGAGGGCTTTTTGATAAAAGAAAACACACTTTAGAAAAAACTCAACCACATTCATCAGGGAGCGGTTGATCTAAATATGTTCAAATTTCATCTTTAAAAAGTCAGAACCATAATTAAGTGTTTTAAAAAAGCTGGTTTTAAACCAAATCCATGCAATAATTAGTATTTAAGTGCATGTAAACGTACCAAGCGATGTTGGGTCTAGAGCAGACCTGGGAAAATTAAGGCCCGGGGGCCACATGTGACCCGTTAAGCTTTTAAATCTGGCCCGCCGGACATTCCCAAATAATGTTTTTAGATCTTTAAGATGAAAACTGTAGCTGCCATTATGATGTGCAGTGATGTTTTCAAATGACTTAGTATTGAACTATACAAAGTATTTAAATAGTTGGAATCTGCGCTTTTGCCTTATATACTAGTTACTATGGTCATCTAATTAGTTACTATGGTAATCTAAGTCACAGCAGTTCAGACGAGGCACCAAGCAGTGTGGGTGGGGAGCGTTTCCACAGAGTGTTTCCAGAGCGGCCAGCCTGAAATGTGGGTGTCAGGGACAGACACGGAAGGAGATTTGTACAACAAATTTATAAAGTTTAGTGATATATCAGATTGTAGGTGGTTTTATTTTTTACCCTTCGCGTTCATAATTTGCTGTTTGTTGCGTTCCGCTTGATTGCAAAATATGACGATCGAGATGGGGTGTGACGTTCATATCTTATCAATATTCAGTGTAGTGTTGTCCAGATGCCAATATTTTGGTACCGGTACCAAAATTGTTTTGATACTTTTCGGTACTTTTCCTAAATAAAAGGGACCACAAAAAATTGCATTATTAGCTTTGTTTTAACAAAAAACCTTACGGTACATTAAACATGTTTCTTATTGCAACAAGTTTGTCCTTAGATAAAATAGTGAACCGGTACTTTTCACAGGCGGTATAGTACCAAATATGATTCATTAGTATCGCGGTACTATACTAATACTGGTAACCCTAATTCAGTGTTTTATTGTTCATAGTTAATATTGTCAATTCCACATTCTTTATTTTCATGTTTATTCTGAGTGTGTAATTCAGTAAAAAAAAAGTAAAGTTCCATTCCGTTTTTTAACCTCTAAGGCCCAAGCTGTTTGTTTACATGCTTTTTTTTATTTCTCTTTGCTATTTGGGCTTATTGGACCCTAATTAGAATAAAAACTACAAATCATCTTTTAATATGATGTACTTAGTCCATAAGTACACAAACGTGTACTTCATGTTTAGTGACATGCAAATTTTAATTTTTACAAATTCCATTGTATGTTATACTCTTCTGACACCACCAGTTAGCAGTATAAGTGTCCACATGTCAGCATGAGACCCCAATTCAGTAGTGCAGTGTTTTTCAACCTTTTTTGAGCCAAGGCACATTTTTTGCGTTGAAAAAATCCGGAGGCACACCACCAGCAGAAATCATAAAAATAAAAAAAACTCAGTTGAAAGTAAAAAGTCGTTGTCGCAGTTGTTGCATATGAATTTAAACCATAACCAAGCATGCATCACTGTAGCTCTTGTCTCAAATTAGGTGTACTGTCACCACCTGTCACATCACGCCGTGACTTATTTGGAGTTTTTTTATGTTTTCCTGTGTGTAGTGTTTTAGTTCTTGTCTTGCGCTCCTATTTTGGTGGCCTTTTTCTCTTTTTTTGGTATTTTCCTGCAGCAGTTTCATGTCTTCCTTTGAGCGATATTACCCGCATCTACTTTGTTTTAGCGATCAAGAATATTTCAGTTTTTATCCTTTTTTGTGTGGACATTGTTGATAGTTATGTCATGTTTTGATGTACATTCGGATGCTGTCTTTGCTCCACAGTAAGTCTTTGCTGTTGTCCAGCATTCTGTTTTTGTTTACTTTGTAGCCAGTTTCACTGCCTTTTCTTAGGGGCACTCACCTTTTGTTTATTTTTGGTTTAAGCATTAGACACCTTTTTACCTGCACTCTGCCTCCCGCTGTTTCCGACATCTACAAAGCAATTAGCTACAGGCTGATATGGAAGAGTATTACATGGTTATGCTGCCTGAGCTCTAGACAGCACCGACACTCAACAACAACACATCATTTGCAGACTATAATTACTGGTTTGCAAAAAATATTTTTAACCCAAATAGGTGAAATTAGATAATCTCCCACGGCACACCAGACTGTGTACACTGCAGTAGTGTACACAATTTTGGAAATAAGAGCTAAAAGGTGCTGTCCACGCATGTGGCCACTAAGGCCTTTAGAGGTTAAGGCGGTCTGTCATAATGTTTTTAGCATTCAATCAGACATTATTGTGAGGTTTTGTATTAGTGTTCCTAAAAATAGATATACCGACCCCTCAAACATTTTTTCCTCTAAATTTGGCCCCTTAGACCTGGTCTGAAGTGGCCTTTTAGAAGTATTGTGTATGGGAGCCCGGAATTGGGTGCTACGATCCCTGGATCCAGTATGCCAACTTTTTTTCCCTTTTTTTTCTTATTTTTTTTCAGTTTGCCAACTTGAATATACATTTTATGTTGCACCAGATGTCTCTCTGGTTATTCCTCAGCCAAATGAACCGTTTTAGGTGAAGTAGAAAACAAATGTGTTTACGTTACGGCTGGCTCTGGGGCCGCCTTGACAAAGGGGAGTCGAAACCCGAAGATAAAAGTGCCCAAAATAATATTTTCTATAACAAATGTGAGTACAACATAGATAAAAACGACAAAACTAACAAATGTAGAAAAAAAAAGCATAGACCGAGGTCCTGGGGATCCCAGCTGATTAGCTCCGCTGAGGTGCAGCTGTGGCACCGGCAAATAAACACATTAGAGAAAAGTGGCCAAGCAGGCCTCCACTCTGAACCCAGTCCTAAAAGGCCGTATCAGTACCATAATCAGGAGCAACTATTGCCTTTGGTGGAGGTTCTTACCAAATCAAGGCAGCATGCACAGAGGGCGTAGGTGTGCATTCACAGAACAAGAGAGCCACGCATTGGAAATACTGATGAAAATGTGCTTTATCTGCTCCTTTTCTCGAGGATTGTGCCAAAATCAAAGCCGTGAATGCACATTTTGATAGAGAAAAAGCCTTTTCAGAAATATCACAGCACAATCTGACATGTTGGTTCCGTTTCTTTTAAAAAACAAAACCCGCCATATGCACGCAGGCACCTCAAGGATACGCGGCGCACGCTGACAGACGATAAGGTTTCATTTCTATGCGAACGCGTTTTTACAACCTGACGTTTTCAAAGTCAACGCGTTGGCGTCGGGACACCGATTGAAGCGTAGTTAGCGTCTGTAGTCCTAATGCCTTTTTTGACTGTCAGTCCCGATGTCGTCTGAATAGGGGGATCAAGTCCTTTTCACGGGCACGGGGGTAAAAGAGCTAAACTTGTCGGATTACATGTGAGTTGCCGAGGAAGGACGGTGTGACGTGTCCAAATTGAAATCTGTCAGTGTGACACTAAAACATACATTTACCAGGGGTCACCAACCTTTTTGAAACCAAGAGCTACTTCTTGGGTACTGATTAATGCGAAGGGCTACCAGTTTGATACACACTTAAATAAATTGCCAGAAATAGCCAATTTGCTCAATTTACCTTTAACTCTATGTTATTATTAATAATTAATGATATTTACACTTAATTGAACGGTTTAAAAGAGGAGAAAACACGAAAAAAAATTACAATTAAATTTTGAAACATATTTTGTCTTCAATTTCGACTCTTTAAAATTCAAAATTCAACCGAAAAAAAGAAGAGAAAAACTTTAAAAAATAATTTATGGAACATCATTAGTAATTTTTCCTGATTAAGATTAATTTTAGAATTTTGATGACATGTTTTAAATAGGTTAAAATCCAATCTACACTTTGTTAGAGTATATAGCAAATTGGACCAAGCTATATTTCTAACAAAGACAAATGACTATTTTTTCTAGGTTTTCCAGAACAAAAATTTAAAAAAAAATTCAAAAGACTTTGAAATAAGATTTAAATTTGATTCTACAGATTTTCTGGATTTGCCAGAATAATTTTTTTGAATTTTAATCATAATAAGTTTGAAGAAATATTTCACAAATATTCTTCGTCAGAAAAATAGAAGCTAAAATGAAGAATTAAATTAAAATCTATTTATTATTCTTTACAATAAAACATTTTTTTTTACTTGAACATTGATTTAAATTGTCAGGAAAGAAAAGGAAGGAATTTAAAAGGTAAAAAGGTATATGTGTTTAAAAATCCTAAAATCATTTTTAAGGTTGTATTTTTTCTCTAAAATTGTCTTTCTGAAAGTTATAAGAAGCAAAGTAAAAAAATGAATGCATTTATTTAAACAAGACCACCAAGTCTTTAAAATATTTTCTTGGATTTTCAAATTCTATTTGAGTTTTGTCTCTCTTAGAATTAAAAATGTCGGGCGAAGCGAGACCAGCTTGCTAGTAAATAAATAAAATTTAAAAAATAGATGCAGCTCACTGGTAAGTGCTGCTATTTGAGCTATTTTTAGAACAGGCCGGCGGGCTATTCATCTGGCCCTTACGGGCTACCTGTTGCCCGCGGGCACCGCGTTGGTGACCCCTGATTTAGACTTAGACAAACTTTATTAATCCACAAGGGAAATTGCTCTTACAAGGGATGGAAAGGGTAATGCAGGTATAAAGTAGACTAAAAATTTACCTTTGTAGCAATATAAAATATAACATGTAATGTTTACATATTATATATACAGTATATAATATGTACTGATATATTATATTTTTATATAATATATAACAAATACCAATTACCATGTACAATATTATATTATATGTAACAGCTGCAGTAAAACAAGGGTACCAATGATTGTCACACACACACTAGGTGTGGCGAAAATATTCTCTGAATTTGACCCATCATCCTTGATCACCCCCTGGGAGGTGAGGGGAGCAGTGAGCAGCAGCGGTGGCCGCGCCCGGAAATCATTTTTGGTGATTTAACCCCCCAATTCCAACCCTTGATGCTGAGGGAGGTTGTGAAATTGTAACGCAGGAAAATCAATTTTTTTTTAAACCAATTTTCAGGAGATTTCCCATATTTTTAAATGCAAATGTCGATGCTCTTCTTAGACTCGTGTAATTAGGGTGTGTGTTTTTTGCCTCTAAATTACCCTATTTTTCGGACTATAAGGTGCACTTAAAATCCTTTCATTTTGCACCTAAAATACGGAATCATTTTGGTTGTGCTTACCGACCTCGAAGCTAGTTTTATTTGGTACATGGTGAAATGATAAGTGTGACCAGTAGATGGCAGTCACACACAAGAGATACGTGTAGACTGCATTATGACTCAAGTAAACCACCAAAATTGTATATTATAGAGGTTGCCCTCTAGTGGGTTCTTCGGACCACCACACACTGCCAGGAGAGCCCGGAATTCAGGGTATAACACTGTTTTATTTTCATAAATAGCAATCGCCTCTGCTTTCCAGCACAGTGTCTTTTCTTCCTGCGGCCGCTCATCAGCAACTCCAACTCCAACAGCGTGTCTCATCCCAGCTGCTGCTAATAAAGGCGACAGGTGATTAGATAACAAGGCTCACCTGTCGCTGTCTTCGAGGCCGGTCCTGGCACACCCACGCCCACCTCCGCATATATGTTCCATTGAAAATATAGAACATTACACACGGCGCTCAAATATCTATCAAAATGTTTTAGTACGATTTTGGTAAGCTATGAAGCCACACCGCTTGATGGATTGTACTGTGCTTCAACATACCAGTATTATTATGGTGTGTGTGTATAAGGTAAGACATACTATCTGGCGTTTTGTTTCGCAATATTATGCAAAATGAACTTTTCTTACCTTCTGGTACCTGCTGATCTGTATTTGGGATCTGCATAAGTCCTGAACATTTGTGTGTGCCCGCCTTTGTAGTCTGTGACGACACCGTGGTTGATAAGCTTCTTCTTTATCTCTATATTCTTGTTATGGGACATTCATCCTCTGCTGTTGACATT
Organism: Entelurus aequoreus; assembly: GCF_033978785.1. Taxonomy (NCBI): domain Eukaryota; kingdom Metazoa; phylum Chordata; class Actinopteri; order Syngnathiformes; family Syngnathidae; genus Entelurus; species Entelurus aequoreus. The sequence continues at coordinate 81,479,336 of NC_084732.1, forward strand.
TCTAATATAAAGTAGTGTAAAGTTCTTACTGATATCTGTCAGTAAACTCGCCATGAAAGCGTTAAAACATACCGGTGTAGTGAGTTTACATTATTCACCCAAGGAACTTTAGTTATTAGAGAGTTCCGGTCGGACATTTTTCAAGGAACACATTTAGTAGTGAGCCACGGATGAGGAGATGCTGCTCCGTTATTGATTGAAGTAAAGTCTGAATGTCATTAAAACAATTAGCTCCATCTTTTGACACTTCTTCCACTCCCGTCCTTGCACGCTAGACAAAAATGACGAGGAGAAGACGCTGCCGAAGGTGAGCCGCGTAAATAAGACCGCCCACAAAACAGCGCATCCTGAAGCGACTGTCAGAAAGCGGCTTGAAGATGATCTGTAAAACATCTATGCAACATTTTGACCAAAGAACCACCATTACATGTTATGTAGACCACAAGGAAGTGTTTTACATTTAGAAAAAAATAAATAATATGGCCCTTTTAATGCGCCTTACAATTGTATGAAAATAGACCTGACTCGACACGCCCGTCGGCAGTGCGCCTTATAATCCGGTGCGCCCTATGGTCCGGAAAATACAGTAAACTGAGCAAGGAAGCGTCTCTGCCTTGAACTGAATGCGACTAAACGTGAGCTTTCAGTCAGATCCCATCCGGCATTAACCTTGCCTCACCTTCTCAGAGGTCCTCCTCAATGATGGACGACCCCTCTCTCACGCGCAGACACGCAGCTCTTCATTCCCATGTCCATTAGGAACACGCCCCTATAAACAAATCAGATCAGTCGTAATAGAAATCTGTCGAAGTCGACCCCATAATATCCTGCTTGATGCCCTTTGCAGAGATCAATCATTGCCTGGTGCTTCTGTGGTTGTTGCGAAATGTCAATTACTGCACTTTGAGTACTGTGTGTGTGTGTGTGTGTGTGTGTGTGTGTGTGTGTGTGTGTGTGTGTGTGTGTGTGTGTGTGTGTGTGTGTGTGTGTGTGTGTGTGTGTGTGTGTGTGTGTGTGTGTGTGTGTGTGTGTGTGTGTGTTCTTGTATTTCTACCCTTCTTGAGACATCAACAAGGGAAAAGTACCTTCCATATGAGGACCGGTGAACAAGTTAGGACATAAATCAATACGGAAAACCATTGCATCTAATAGAGAATGTCTCATTTGCACCCCCGGTGGTGAAATCCATCAAAATGAGGGTGGTGCCAAAAAGGAGGGATTTTTCAAATTGACTGTGTGTCAGTTTTAAAAGTGTTCCCCCTTCTGGTCAACATATGAAATAACAAGTGTGTGTAAGAAATTGGCCAAAATTAATTTAAAAAATAAATAAACATGTATATAGGGACATACTGTAATAACTTGAAGTAAATAATGAAGATTAAAAACCAGTTACAAAAAAAAAATGTGTCGACTTTATTCTTATAAAATTGGGAACAATTTCTCATATTCTTTCTGTTTCTGTAATATTGCTATATTTTCTCTTAAAATTATTGTGTTTTTTTTTTAATGTAAAATGATTACTTTTTAATGCAAAATGGTGACATTTGTCATATAAAATTCTGACTTTTATCACAATATTGCCAATTTTTTGTTGTTCTTGTAAAATAGTGACTTTTTTAAAATAGAATTATGACTTATGTCATAGTTTTGCCCAGTAAAGTTCAGGTTATTATTATAATATTGCCAAAATTTTAAAGTTTTCTTATAAAATTGTGACTTTTGTCGAGTAAAATTACGACTCTTTTCATAAAATTGCCAACATTTTAAGCTTTTCTTGTAAAATTGCGACTGTTATTGAGTAAAATTCCAACTTTTATCAGAATATTGCACCCGTTCAGATTTTCTTGTAAAATTTGGACTTGCGTTGAGTAGAATCATGACTTTTATTATAATACTGCCAAAATTCTAAGTTTTTCTTGTGAAACTGTGACCTTTTTCTTGTGAAATTCCAACTCATTTTTCACAACAAGCTTTTTTTATATTTGCATAGTATGTATATATGATTAATGTTGTAAATACAACTCCTTATAAATCTAGAAAGGGTGGTCCTAAAGAGGTAGGAGTTGTTCGGAGGTCTTAAGAAGGTAACGAATACAAGAATTTGTGTGTGTGTGAGTGTGTGTTCTTGTATTTTTTCCCTTTTTGAGACATCAACAAGGAAAAGTACCTTCCGTATTAGGACCGGTGAACAAGTTAGGACATAAATCATGGTCACAATACGGAAAACCATCGCATCTAATAGAGAATGTCTCATTTGCACCCCTGGTGGTGAAATCCATCAAAATGAGGGTGGTGCCAAAAAGGAGGGATTTTTCAAATTGACTGTGTGTCAGTTTGAAAAGTGTTCCCCCCTCTGGTCAACATATGAAATAACAAGTGTGTGTAAGAAATTGGCCAAAATTAATTTAAAAAATAAATAAACATGTATATAGGGACATACTTTAATAACTTGAAGTAAATAATGAAGATTAAAAACCAATTACAAAAATTTAATAAATAAACTAAAAGCAGTCTTTTTCTCACAATGCGTCGACTTTTTTCTTATAAAATTGGGAACAATTTCTCATATTCTTTCTGTTTTTGTAATATTGCTATATTTTCACTTAAAATTATTGCTTTTTTTAAAATGTAAAATTATTACTTTTTAATGCAAAATGGTGACATTTGTCATATAAAATTCTGACTTTCATCACAGTATTGCCAATTTTTTGTTGTTCTTGTAAAATAGTGACTTTTTTTAAATAGAATTATGACTTATGTCATAGTTTTGCCCAGTAAAGTTCAGGTTATTATTATAATATTGCCAAAATTTTAAAGTTTTCTTATAAAATTGTGACTTTTGTCGAGTAAAATTACGACTCTTTTCATAAAATTGCCAACATTTTAAGCTTTTCTTGTAAAATTGCGACTGTTATTGAGTAAAATTCCAACTTTTATCAGAATATTGCACAAATGTTCAGTTTTTCTTGTAAAACTTTGACTTGCGTTGACTAAAATGACGACTTTTATTATAATACTGCCAAAACTGTAGGTTTTTCTTGTGAAACTGTGACCTTTTTCTTGTGAAATTCCAACTCATTTTTCACAACAAGCTTTTTTTACATTTGCACAGTATGTATATATGATTAATGTTGTAAATACAACTCCTTATATATCTAGAAAGGGTGGTCCTAAAGAGGTAGGAGTTGTTCGGAGGTCTTAAGAAGGTAACAAACACAAGAATGTGTGTGTGTGTGTGAGTGTGTGTTCTTGTATTTCTACCCTTCTTGAGACATCAACAAGGAAAAGTACCTTCCATATGAGGACCGGTGAACAAGTTAGGACATAAATCATGGTCCCAATACGGAAAACCATTGCATCTAATAGAGAATGTCTCATTTGCACCCCTGGTGGTGAAATCTTTCAAAATGAGGGTGGTCCCAAGAAGGAGGGATTGTTCAAATTGACCGTGTGTCAGTTTGAAAAGTGTTCCCCCTATGGTCAACATATGAAATAACAAGTGTGTGTAAGAAATTGGCCAAAATTAATTTAAAAAATAAATAAACATGTATATAGGGACATACTGTAATAACTTGAAGTAAATAATGAAGATTAAAAACCAATTACAAACAAAAAATAAAATAAATGAACTTAAAGCAGTCTTTTTCTCACAATGCGTGGACTTTTTTCTTATAAAATCGGGAACAATTTCTCATATTCTTTCTGTTTCTGTAATATTGCAATATTTTCTCTTAAAATTATTGCTTTTTTTATGTAAAATGATTACTTTTTAATGCAAAATGGTGACATTTGTCATATAAAATTCAGACTTTTATCACAATATTGCCAATTTTTTGTTGTTCTTGTAAAATAGTGACTTTTTTTAAATAGAATTATGACTTATGTCATAGTTTTGCCCATTAAAGTTCAGATTATTATTATATTATTTCCAACATTTTAAAGTTTTCTTATAAAATTGCGACTTTTGTCGAGTAAAATTACGACTCTTTTCATAAAATTGCCAACATTTTAAGCTTTTCTTGTAAAACTGCGACTGTTATTGAGTGAAATTCCAACTTTTACCATAATATTGCACAAATGTTCAGTTTTTCTTGTAAAACTTTGACTTGCGTTGACTAAAATGACGACTTTTATTATAATACTGCCAAAACTGTACGTTTTTCTTGTGAAACTGTGACCTTTTTCTTGTGAAATTCTAACTCATTTTTCACAACAAGCTTTTTTTACATTTGCACAGTATGTATATATGATTAATGTTGTAAATACAACTCCTTATATATCTAGAAAGGGTGGTCCTAAAGAGGTAGGAGTTGTTCGGAGGTCTTAAGAAGGTAACAAACACAAGAATGTGTGTGTGTGTGTGAGTGTGTGTTCTTGTATTTCTACCCTTCTTGAGACATCAACAAGGAAAAGTACCTTCCATATGAGGACCGGTGAACAAGTTAGGACATAAATCATGGTCCCAATACGGAAAACCATTGCATCTAATAGATAATGTCTCATTTGCACCCCTGGTGGTGAAATCTATCAAAATTAGGGTGGTCCCAAGAAGGAGGGATTTTTCAAATTGACCGTGTGTCAGTTTTAAAAGTGTTCCCCCTCTGGTCAACATATGAAATAACAAGTGTGTGTAAGAAATTGGCCAAAATTAATCAAAAAATAAATAAACATGTATATAGGGACATACTGTAATAACTTGAAGTAAATAATGAAGATTAAAAACCAATTACAAACAAAAAATAAAATAAATGAACTTAAAGCAATCTTTTTCTCACAATGCGTCGACTTTTTTCTTATAAAATTGGGAACAATTTCTCATATTCTTTCTGTTTCTGTAATATTGCAATATTTTCTCTTAAAATGTTTGCTTTTTTTATGTAAAATTATTACTTTTTAATGCAAAATGGTGACATTTGTCATATAAAATTCTGACTTTTATCACAATATTGCCAATTATTTGTTGTTCTTGTAAAATAGTGACTTTTTTTAAAATAAAATTATGACTTATGTCATAGTTTTGCCCATTAAAGTTAAGATTATTATTATATTATTGCCAACATTTTAAAGTTTTGTTATAAAATTGCGACTTTTGTCGAGTAAAATTACGACTCTTTTCATAAAATTGCCAACATTTTAAGCTTTTCTTGTAAAACTGCGACTGTTATTGAGTAAAATTCCAACTTTTATCATAATATTGCACAAATGTTCAGTTTTTCTTGTAAAACTTTGACTTGCGTTGACTAAAATGACGACTTTTATTATAATACTGCCAAAACTGTACGTTTTTCTTGTGAAACTGTGACCTTTTTCTTGTGAAATTCTAACTCATTTTTCACAACAAGCTTTTTTTACATTTGCACAGTATGTATATATGATTAATGTTGTAAATACAACTCCTTATATATCTAGAAAGGGTGGTCCTAAAGAGGTAGGAGTTGTTCGGAGGTCTTAAGAAGGTAACAAACACAAGAATGTGTGTGTGTGTGTGTGTGTGTGTTCTTGTATTTCTACCCTTCTTGAGACATCAACAAGGAAAAGTACCTTCCATATGAGGACCGGTGAACAAGTTAGGACATAAATCATGGTCCCAATACGGAAAACCATTGCATCTAATAGAGAATGTCTCATTTGCACCCCTGGTGGTGAAATCTATCAAAATTAGGGTGGTCCCAAGAAGGAGGGATTTTTCAAATTGACCGTGTGTCAGTTTTAAAAGTGTTCCCCCTCTGATCAACATATGAAATAACAAGTGTGTGTAAGAAATTGGCCAAAATTAATTAAAAAATAAATAAACATGTATATAGGGACATACTGTAATAACTTGAAGTAAATAATGAAGATTAAAAACCAATTACAAACAAAAAATAAAATAAATGAACTTAAAGCAATCTTTTTCTCACAATGTGTCGACTTTTTTCTTATAAAATTGGGAACAATTTCTCATATTCTTTCTGTTTCTGTAATATTGCAATATTTTCTCTTAAAATGTTTGCTTTTTTTATGTAAAATTATTACTTTTTAATGCAAAATGGTGACATTTGTCATATAAAATTCTGATTTTTATCACAATATTGCCAATTATTTGTTGTTCTTGTAAAATAGTGACTTTTTTTAAAAATAGAATTATGACTTATGTCATAGTTTTGCCCAGTAAAGTTCAGGTAATTATTATAATATTGCCAAAATTTTAAAGTTTTCTTATAAAATTGCGACTTTTGTCGAGTAAAATTACGACTCTTTTCATAAAATTGCCAACATTTTAAGATTTTCTTGTAAAACTGCGACTGTTATCGAGTAAAACTCCAACTTTTATCATAATATTGCACAAATGTTCAGTTATTCTTGTAAAAGTTTGACTTGCGTTGAGTACCATTACGACTTTTATTATAATACTGCCAAAACTCTACGTTTTTCTTGTGAAACTGTGACCTTTTTCTTGTGAAATTCCAACTCATTTTTCACAAGTTTTTTTTTTACATTTGCATAGTATGTATATATGATTAATGTTGTAAATACAAATCTTTATATATCTAGAAAGGGTGGTCCTGAAGAGGTACCGTAGGCATTATTCGGAGGTCTTAAGAAGGTAACAAATACAAGAGTGTGTGTGTGTGTGTGTGTGTGTGTGTGTGTGTGTGTGTGTGTGTGTGTGTGTGTGTGTGTGTGTGTGTGTGTGTGTGTGTGTGTGTGTGTGTGTGTGTGTGTGTGTGTGTGTGTGTGTGTGTTCATTGTCAGATGTCGGATTCATTTGTGGAGTGCAGCTTTCTATTGTGCACTTGGCTTGAGGTGTCAAGAGGAGTTGTTTGTTATAGTGTGTGTGCGAGTGTTGAGTCTGTGATTTATTCCGCGCTGTAGCAGAGTCTGTTCTGGTGTGTTATGGCATCATTATGTGTCACCAATGACCCAAATGTCTGCTGCTCTTCTCCTGGCGCTACACAGATTCCGAATCCAAAAGGAAGGAGTTTAAGTTACCACAGCAGTGTCAGTAGTATGTATTGTTAGAGACTTAGATTAACATGACTCACAACAATGCTGCTTTGGACTACAAAACCCAAAACCAGTGAAGTTGGCACGTTGTGTAATTCGTAAATAAAAACAGAATACAATGATTTGCAAATCCTTTTCAACTTATATTCAATTGACAGCAGACAGACAGCAGCTTTATTTTGTCCATTCTTAACATGTACAAGACACATAAGAACTGAAATTACATTTTCGGCACAATCCCGCTAAGAGCAGACATACGTTACAGGGGGACAAGACGGGACCGCCAACGGATAAGCCACTTACAGCGCTCCTTAAAAAGGTGACATTGTTAAAGAGGGAAGAGTAAAAAAAAATATCAGTCTGAGGCTGGACCCTCGGGAGTGGTCCAGACTGAGTCCGAGGAAAAAACCTCACATAGCATGGCACACATAAACATGGTACATGTAATCACAACAACTCGCAAGAGAGGAGGGGGGAGTTGGGACCCTGGAAGCCGGCTGCCGCTATTAAAGCGCTACTCAGCCACCACAACCCCGGAGGAATTAAGCAGTGGTGAAGGCGTTGATTTGGGGAGGGGCGTGTGCGTGCATGTATGCCCAATTAACTTGGGTGAGATGTTGGAATGTCTTTGTGGACTGAGGCCGATCTCAAAAGTTCGACCCAGGTGCTTTTTGAAAAAAAGGAAGGTCAAAAGTGTCCATCTTTGAGGAGTCCTCGGGGGAGTTCTTCAGAACAGCCTGTTCCTCAAGGCCATTCGAGGGAGTCAAATCGTAGATTAAGATGTTGTTTTTTCTTCGAGCAGTCAAAAACAATGACATTCCTGCTCTGTGTCCGTGTGCTGGCTCTCTCAATTCCAATTTAATTATTCTTTCTCGGCAAACTTCACCAAGATGATATCCATTTTGCGATTCAAATCAGAAATCGCTCCAGTCTGTGATCCCACAGCACGGCCCAATCCTTCCATTGCGTTGAACAGCCTTCGGGCCCCTTGAGTGGCTGCCATCGTCTTCCGAATTTGACGATACACCAGAGCAATGCCCAGCCCAATCAGAAAATGCCCTGCGATCACGGCTCCAAATAGGTAGATGTCTTCCACGTCCTCGATGGAAAGGACTGAGAGGCACATGATTCTCCAAGTATTCCAGGAATCTCTCACGTACCCCGCAGCAATGGTTCCCTCAGGGCAGCCAGGCTCCCCCGAACCTCTTTTCCTTGTCGAAAAGACTGTGTCAATTGCGTCGAGAGTCCAGTTGATCAAATTCATTTTGATGTTTAGATTTGAGGACAGCTCAAGAAAAGAGGCTTTAAAAAAGTTCAGACAAAGACAAGGACACAAGAAAGCAAGCAAGGAAGGAGGGAGCGGAGAAAAATGCGACCGCCCTCACCAAGAGGCAAGACAGAAAGTTATATTCAATTGAATAGATGTTCAAACTGAGAAACTTATTTTTTTTGGCAAAAAATCATTAACTTCGAATTTAATGGCAGCAACACGTTGCAAAAAAGTTGGCACAGGGGCATTTTTACCACTGTGTTACATGGCCTTTCCTTTTAACAACAGGAACTGAGGAGACGATAAGCTCGGGCCCAGCAAAGACGCTGGCGTTGCTGGGTGTTGTTGATAAACGGCATTTGCTTTGCATAGTAGAGTTTTAACTTGCACTTACAGATGTAGCGACCAACTGTAGTTACTGACAGTGGTTTTCTGAAGTGTTCCTGAGCCCATGTGGTGATATCCTTTACACTCTGATGTTTTTTTGGTGCAGTACCGCCTGAGGGATTTCATGGAAGCTGCTTTTATACCCAATCATGGCACCCACCTGTTCCCAAATAGCCTGTTCACCTGTGGGATGTTCCAAATAAGTGTTTGATGAGCATTCCTCAACTTTCTCACTTGTTCTTGTCTTTGCAGTCTATTCAATTAATATAAGTTGAAAAGGATTTGCAAATCATTGTATTCTGTTTTTATTTATCATTTACACAACGTGCCAACTTCACTGGTTTTGGGGTTTGTATCATAATTACTTGGACACATACCGAAGCTCGTGTTTGTTGATCATAATAACGTCAGCAGTAAATAAGGTGAAATATAGAAAAACATCACATTTGAATCATCCCCACATCTAAATGTCTTCACATTACAGATTCCTGTGAAGCAGGTGATCAAAAAAAGAAAAGACAATTGATGTAGAAAACATGACAAAACATTTGTAATAAATACACAAATGCCAAGGATTATGAGGTGCCCAGTGTAAAAAAAAAGAGATATATTTTGAATATTTGGCTCACTTTACTCACATTTAGGTACCGTATTTTCCGGACTATAAGGCGCACTTAAAATCCTTTTTTTTCTCTTCAAAACTCGACAGTGCACCTTTTAACCCGGTGCGCCTAATGTACGGAATAGGTTTTGTTGAGATTACCCTCCTCGAAGCAATTTTATTTGGTACATGGTGTAATGATAAGTGTGACCAGTAGATGGCAGTCAAACATAAGAGATAAGTGTAGGCTGCACCGTTTGATGTGCTTCAACATACGAGTATTATTATGGTGTGTGTATAAGGTAAGACATACTATCTGGCGTTTTGTTTCCCAATATTATGCAAAAGCAACTTTTCTTACCTTCTGGTACCTGCTGATCTGTATTTGGGATCTGCATAAATCCTGAAAAATTGTGCGCGTCTGCCTTTGTAGTCCGTGCCGACGCCGTAGTCGATAAGCTTCTTCTTTTTCTGTGACATTCATCCTCTGCTGTTGCCATTTCTAATATAAAGTAGTGTAAAGTTCTTCCTTATATCTGTCAGTAAACTTGCCATGAAAGCGCTAAAACATACCGGTGTAGTGAGTTTGCATTATTCACCCAAGGAACTTTAGTTATTAGAGTTCCGGTCAGACGTTTTTTCACGGGACACATTTCCGGCGTTGTTGTTTCCGGATGAGGAGATGGTGAGCCACGTAAATAAGACCGCCTTCAAAGCGGCGCATCCGGAAGCGACTGTCAGAAAGCGGCTTGAAGATGATCTGTAAAACATAATCTATGCAACATTTTGACCAAAGAACCACCATTACATGTTATGTAGACCACAAGGAAGAAATTCAATGTAAAAAAAATAAATAAAAATATGACTACTTTGATGCGCCCTATAATCCGGTGCGCCTTATATATGAAAAAAGATAAAAAAATAGACCATTAATCGGCAGTGCGCCTTTTAATCTGGTGCTCCCTATGGTCCGGAAAATACAGTAATTGTATCGACATTTGAGAATGGATGAAGAATAATTTCCATCAGAAACGCTGTGGACGGTTATACTTCCGGTTCATGGCTCAACTCGCAGCACCTGCAGTGAGCGAACTCATCCAAAAGATGGCGCCCTAGCACAAACAATAACACACCTTTTCAGTGTCTCTGTGTTACATAAAAAGTATTTGTTGAATACAAAATATTATGGCCCGTTGGCAAAGAAAAATCCATAAAGCAGCCGCACCGTTTTGTAAGCCGCAGGGTTCAAAGTAAAAATAAATGCTTTAAAATGTAATATCGGAAATTATCGGTATCGGTTTCAACCTCCCGATTTTCCCGGGAGACTCCCGAATTTCAGTGCCCCTCCCGAAAATCTCCCGGGGCAACCATTCTCCCGATTTCCACCCGGACAATAATATTTGGGGCGTGCCTTAAAGGCACTACCATTAACGTCCACTTTTCCTCCATACAAACAGCGTATATATATATGCGGCTTTTACACACACATAGGTGAATGCAAGGTATACTTGATCAACAGCCATACAGGTCACACTGAGGGTGGCCGTATAAACAACTTTAACACTGTTACAAATATGCGCCACACTGTGAACCCACACCAAAACAAGAATGACAAACTCATTTCGGGAGAACATCCGCACCGTAACACAACATAAACACAACAGATCAAATACCCAGAACCCCTTGCAGCACTAACTCTTCCGGGACACTACAATATACACCCTCCCCTATACCCTGTTTTTGGAGCTGTTGTTTTGAGGCATGTTTTAAAAAAAATAATGCACTTTGTGAAAGTCAAAGTATAGTATTTCCTATAGTTGTAGTGGGTATTAGGATTATCTCAGGGAGAGCATGTCCCAAATTCCAAGCTGCTGTTTTGAGGCATGTTAAAAAAAAAAAATGCACTTTGTGACTTCAATAATAAATATGGCACTTTTTTCCATAACTGGAGTTGAAGTTGTTCTCTTGTTTTGGGAAAACCTTGTTTTTGATTGATTGATTGATTGAAACTTGTATTAGTAGATTGCACAGTACAGTACATATTCCGTACAATTGACCACGTTTATCTATTCATGGTAAAGTTACATTGTTTAATGCAGGGGTGTCCAAACTTTTTCCACTGAGGGCCGCACACTGAAAAATCAAAGCTAGCGGGGGCCATTTTGATATTTTTTTATTTTAAATACCAATACAATATATGTATAACAAATATACATTTAGGCCTCCACTCAGGCTTGATCCCGGGGACCCCAAAGTGTTTTGGTCAAAAAAATATAAAAAATGTGTCATTATTCAGTATTATTATTTTTATTATTCAAGTTTTAAATCTCTAGATCAACATTAAGTCTATCTGTCAATATAATGTTTTTAAAGATTTAAGCTGTATGCTCTTTTTGTCAAAGAAAACCCTGTTTTTTTATGGAGGAAACACAAAATATGCAATATTTTCACCCGATACATTTTTTAAGTGGAATATTTGAGGTTATATAATAATTGGAGCCTTAAAAAGGTAAATAACTCATAACACCATTTATTTTAATTCATTATTATTTTTTGAGCAATGACACTTAAAAACAAATCACACTAAAATGATTGGGAATCCAAAAGGGTCCTACTCATTAAAGTGTTAAAAAATAAATTATAATTTTTTTTTTACTGTTTACTTTTAACACAATAATCTCGAGATCAACTTCAGATCTATCCGTCAATTATAAGTTTTATTGTTGTTTATGTTTTTTGTTTGTTCGTTTTAGGCCCTTCTTTAAAAAAAGCTCAGTTTTTTATATGGCAAACACAAAATATGCTACATTTTCCCCAAAAAATATCTCAAAGTGGAATATTTTATGTGACGTAATTGGAGCCATGAATAGGTCAATAATTCAGAATGACATTGATTTTGATTCATTATTATTTTTTAAAGAAAGAAACAGCCTGCATGGCAGCTTTGTGTTATTAAGAGTAAACATTGACAACATTTTCTTGTTACATTTCACCTGTTTGCTCTTTTAAACCACTTTTTACGTTTTAAAATTTTTTAAATCGTATTTTTAAAATGTGCCGTGGGGCCGTTAAAACATGACCTGCGGGCCGCAAATGGCCCCCGGGCCGCACTTTGGACACCCCTGGTTTAATGCATCCAGCGGGGCATCACAACAAAATAAAGCATAATACTGTGTTAATTCCACGACTGTATATATCGGTATCGGTTGATAGCGGAATCGGTAATTAAGAGTTGGACAATATCAGAATATCGGATATCGGCAATAAAGCCATTATCGGACATCTTTAGTTCAAAGCATTTTTTTTTTTACATGTAGCAACTCGTGAAGGAGAAAACAACAAAAATGTGCAGGCTTTTGTTGTTGTTGTTGTTGTTGTTTTTAATGCATTAAGATGCTGCAATGTTTACCCAGCAGTGGAAAAACAAGCCCGAAGAGATTTTAGTACTCCAAAACGAGCCGACTTGAGCATAAATCAGGGTGGCTGTGAACATCGTAGCAGGTGAGATATTGTAAGTCCTCCAATCATTTGGTGGAAAATAATGCAACGTGAATGATTTCATTATAGATTCAGTCTCCTGGTTCAATTGCAATTTCATGTGCAGTTTGCAGGTGCAGACACTGAGTGATTATAGTAAAGTAGTGAAGGAAATTGCTGGTATTTTAGGTTCCTGCTGGCTTGAAACCCCACTGGAACTCACCGGGCTCCTCTTTTTTTTAATTATTTGAATCATCACACCATATTGAAAAGGATGTGAGTCAGCCTTGGTGCTAATATCATGCCTCTGTGGGTTTTGCTTTAAGAAAGTGCACACTGCGTTTTTTTCCCCCCCTTTTCAAAAGGAAGGTTTTTCAGGTCAAAAGTCAAATTAAAGTATTCTACTTTCACAATGGTGTCAGATTGCGCGAATGGTGTATTTTTTCTTCTTCCTGCAAGATAAAGTCTCCTGAGACCCCCGAATAAAAGGTAGAATAGGCTTTATAACAAAAGCCGGAGACCGCGTTTCTTATGAACCGCTATCTTAGCACTTTCAAAGCAGGGAACAATACGGCTCTTACCTCGTAATGTCTGCTGATCATGCGAGGGGCTTAATTGTTCCGGAGTCTGTTGGACTAAAGTCCGCACTCAAAAGAAGACGGGAACGGGGGGCGGGGGGGCAGACTTCACTCAGCCCGGATTAGAGAGCAGGGTGCTGGTGTGCCGCTGGGGTAATGACATGCCCTCCAGGCTGTAAAGTAAATGGAGCGTTCAGGTTGTTAAAAGCGCAAAGTTAGAGAATTGCACATCTGTCAAGGCGCCATTAACGCTAATAATGCAGCTCGCCGAACGCCATCGTACCCTTTTATTGGCTTTGTCGCCTGCTTCCTATAAGGCAGCTACCCAGAAATACGTTATGCGAACTACGGACAAAACCGAATAGCAATAATTTTCGCCCTTTACCAGGGATCAGCGGTGAAGTGAACGTCTAATAAAGTACACGGATTTACTTGTTCGGCTTATTGTCCGATCAGCAGAAGTAAAAATGTCGCACGTGTTCGAGGTACACAAGATTTCCTGCTAATATTATATTGTCAACATTCCGAGAAACGGGTTGCAAGAACACGCCCTTGACTTTTTACTTGCTAATGGACTAGGTACATAACAGTAAACGGTATAATGATCATTTGTAGAGATGTCCGATAATATCGTCCGATAAATGCTGTAAAATGTAATATCGTAAATTATCGGTATCGGTTTCAAAAAGTAAAATTTACGACTTTTTAGTCGGAAGAAGTACAGAGCGCCAATAAACCTTCAAGGCACCGCCTTTGCGTGCCGGCCCAGTCACATAATATCTACGGCTTTTCACACACACAAGTGAGTGCAAGGCATACTTGGTCAACAGCCATACAGGTCACACTGAGGGTGGCCGTATAAACAACTTCAACACTGTTACAAATATGCGCCACACTGTGAACCCACACCAAACAAGAATGACAAACACATTTCGGGAGAACATCCGCACCGTAACACAACATAAACACAACAGAACAAAACACACAGAAGCCCTTGCAGCACTAACTCTTCCGGGACGCTACAATATACACCCCCCACTTGTCCCCGCAGTAAAAGTATACAGCGAAGGAGAAAACTGTTTGATGTTTTGCAGCAGGCGATGTGTCGTGAACATTATCACAACTTGTTTATAAAGTCTTTACTTTGTTGACTGGGATGTTCACACATCCTTTATTTAACTGCAAACTGTATCAGTGTTCAAATAACATCAATACTAGCTAAAATGTTTTGTCGTCTCATCGAACTGAACGCAGTGCTGTGAAGGTTATGTATTCGATGTGAGAAGTAACAATGCGATTTTTTTCATGTCACAAAGGTATTATTTTAAAAAATCATTCATGTGACACATCATTTTGTTAATCTTTTGTTTATAGTTAATTCATATATGCCATATTTCTGGTCAACCTCTTAATGGATCTGTCCCGATACATATCTACATATAAATGTACATGATTTAAAAAAAAAAAAAAATATATATATATATAAAAAAAAAAACCCTCCCTCTATCAAAATGTAAAAATAGACATAAAGGCACCATGTAATGACAAAAAGCTGACAAGTTGATATTATTAAAGAATAAAAAAACCCTAATATTTGTCTTTAGATATATGGATAACGTTTATTTATAGCCTTTTTTTATTAGACATTACAATTGACATGATGGTATTACGTTCACACCCCAACACTGCTTTACCTAACAATCAGTAATCATGATTTTAATATTGATAACATCCATCCATCCATTTTCTACCGCTTATTCCCTTCGGGGTCGTGGGGGGCGCTGGAGCCTATCTCAGCTACAATCGGGCGGAAGGTAACAATAATCTTAAATATTACTTTGGCCATTGGCGTTGTTAGGCCTATTTTAGGGGGGCTCAAGCCCCCCTAAAATGTTCTTAAGCCCCCCTAAATAATTTGGTGTTAAAAAAAAAATAAAAAAATCATTTTTTTTTTTTTTCTTTTTTACAAATACATGCCAACATATTCATTATAAAGTGGCCCGAATATGAGTTTAAATAAATAATCATATAACCTGTCATTATTCACTCAGTTTCCCCTCACTTCATAGTGTAAGGTAGAGAGCCCCTTGAGTGCGTCGGTATCCAATCCATTCCACTTGTTCATATAGAAAATGCCCACATCACTCAAAATCCAGTCCGCATTTTCTATGCGACCTTGCTTGCGGTCCTGCAGGTGTACGAAGCACATTAGCACACAGCACTGCAGAAGAAGGCGTGTCTTAATGAAATTAAACAATGGATGTCCGCTAACTTTTTGCAACTCAACGCTAAGAAAACGGAAATGCTGATTATCGGTCCTGCTCAACACCGACATCTATTTAATAATACCACCTTAACATTTGACAACCAAACAATTAAACAAGGCGACTCGGTAAAGAATCTGGGTATTATCTTCGACCCAACTCTCTCGTTTGAGTCACACATTAAGAGTGTTACTAAAACGGCCTTCTTTCATCCCCGTAATATCGCTAAAATTCGTTCCATTTTGTCCACAAGCGATGCTGAGATCATTATCCATGCGTTCGTTACATCTCGTCTCGATTACTGTAACGTTTTACCCACATATGCGGTCCTCTCCAAGGTTTCTCATAGTCATTCACATTGACGTCCCACTGGGGTGAGTTTTTCCTTGCCCGTATGTGGCTTGTACAGCCCTTTGAGACACTTGTGATTTAGGGCTGTATAAATAAACATTGATTGATTGATTGATTGAAGAAGAACCTTGTGTCTGCAATTGTAAATAATTTAGTTTTTAAGTTTTGTGTTTCTTGTAGAATCTATATAAAGTAATATACATTAGCCTATTGTTAAAATAATGAAGAAAACATCATTAAATATATTTGTTTTATTGTATTGTTACATTAATAGCTGTTGTATTATTATTGGATGGCTTGTTAAACATTTCATAGGATTTTCAGAGGGTGGAAAAACCAAGACATTTAATATAAAATGTAAAATGAATAAATATATAAAAAGAAAAAGAAAAAAAATGGTTAAAAGCCATCGTCCCCGGGAGCATTTAATTTCGTCCCGTGAATTTTTTAACCATCCCCGGGACGACGGGACTACGTTAATCTCAAGCCCTGGAAGTTACATTTTATTGTTTGCATTGTTTCAGCATTGCACTTTGAAGATGGTCCCTCAGCTCTTTGACAGCTTTGGCTCTTTTTCAGATCAGCAGACTAAGTCTTTCTTATTTACAGAATATATAAAAGTTTCTCATTTCTATTAATTTCCTTAACGGCTTGCCATAATATACTGTATATATATATATATATATATATATATATATATATATGTATATATATATATATATATATATATATATATATATATATATATATATATATATATATATATATATATATATATATATATATATATATATATATATATATATATATATATATATATATATATATATATATATATAGACATATATATATATATATAGACATATATATATATATATAGACATATATGTCTATATATATATATATATATATATATATATATATATATATATATATTATACAACAAATTATTCCGATCCAGGTATTACTTTAATTCAAGAAATTAAGTAATATTTCCAGGGCTTGAATTTACAACCATTTTAGTCACATATGTGCCCAAAATGTAATCTGTGCAACTTCAAAATATTTGGGAACAAACAATTATTGTATTGTGAGCTAAAGTGGAGGCATTAGCCTCTATGTTGTGAATGAATAACATAGAGGCTAATGCCATGACTTTCATTGTGTTTCAGTGTATCTTGAAGGATCATGCAAGTCATTGTTTCTTGTTGATGCTGTAAACAAAATGTCACCGTGCAAACCCATGTTTGTTGTTGTACTGAACACAGATTGAAAAAAAAACCAGACTGAAATAATAATAATAACAATGATTCATTTCCAAGTCTTTGTTAGCCGTCTGTGAAGTTTTGTGCTCGTGCGCTACGGTCGCTCGCATCCTGTGCATCTCCTGGGGGCTAAGACCCCCCTGTCCTAAAAAGCTAGTGACGCCCCTGACTTTGGCCATGATTGGCAGCCCTAGATCTCATACGTGAACACTTTTTATCTATATGGACAAAAAGTGCAGTTACCTCTTACGGCCATCAGGACCATGGATTATTTGACCCGGTGGACTTGTCTGCTCTTATGTGCTTGTAGTGCATACGTACGCATATCGACAATACTTTTGCATGAGTGAGACCAACGCTGTAACATTTACCTGTGATTGGTTTTTAAAAAAAATGCTTGTGAATCTTCCAGAAGCCCAGACTTCTGACTGTTCAACAGAAGAACGTGGGTGGAGTCCCCGACAGACCCTCCTCACATCTTTTGGATTTTGCAGTATGCAGCTCTCGGTAAGGTTTAGACACGCCTGACTTGGGTTCTTCTCTAACGAGATGGCAGCCCCGTTACCTTGTCGGTCACACACCTCGCTGATGAATCTAACAGTGACCGTGTGTGGCAGCACCTTTACGTCCCTACCGGGACTCCAAATGACCAATTTGAAAGGTTGAGATGAACGATGCAAGATTATTCAAGGTCGTGCTCCTTCTTCGTTCCTGGATATCGAATACCATGAGAACAAAAGGTAGCCTTTAGAGAGCACACATTGAAATACTTTGATTTGTGCATTTTTACAACCACTTTACAATAATGGTAGCATCTTTCATAGTTCATAGATTGCTCATAAATAATACCTTTATATTCAGTACTGTACCGCCTCTACACCTGACATCCGCTGTAATGATACCAAGTACAGAAGCGTATCTAGTCGATATTACATATTACATCGATATTTTTTGGCATCACAACATCTTCTTTCGTTTAAAAAAAAGGTATATTATATTTATAAACTCAGGAAATATGTCCCTGGACACATGAGGACTTTGAATATGACCATTGTATGATCCTGTAATGACTTGGTATCAGATTGATACCCAAATTTGTGGTATCATCCAAAACTAATGTAAAGTATCAAACAACAGAAGAATAAGTGATTATTACATTTTAACAGAAGTGTAGATAGAACATGTTAAAAGAGAAAGTAGGCAGATATTAACAGTAAGTGAACAAATAGATTATCAATTCATTTTCTACCACTTGTCCTTTTTAAAGTTGACAAAATAATAGAATGGAAAGTGACACAATATGTTACTGCATATGTCAGCAGCTAAATTATGAGCCTTTGTTTGCTCACTTAATACTAAAAGACAAGTCATTATTTTATTTAAGGACAAACTTGCAATAAGAAACATATGTTTAATGTACCCTAAGATGTTTTGTTAAAATAAAGCCAATAATGCAAATTTTTGTGGTCCCCTTTATTTATAAAAAAGTACCGAAAAGTATTGAAATAATTGTGGTACCGGTATCAAAATATTGGTATCAGGACGACAGTACCTCAGATATCATTTAAAATGTATAGTAATAATTTTAATTAGTTACACATTCTTTTGACAAAAAGCCATTTTGTTGTTGGATAGGGAGGGGGGGAGTTGTACAGTAAGGAAGAGTTTAGGGATGTCCGATAATGGCTTTTTTGCCGATATTCCGATATTGTCCAACTCTTAATTACCGATACCGATATCAACCGATACAGATATATACAGTCGTGGAATTAACACATTATTATGCCTAATTTGGACAACCAGGTATGGTAAAGATAAGGTCCTTTTAAAAAAAATAAAAATAAAATAAGATAAATAAATTAAAAACATTTTCTTGAATAAAAAAGAAAGTAAAACAATATAAAAACAGTTACATAGAAACTAGTAATTAATGAAAATGAGTAAAATTAACTGTTAGAGGTTAGTACTATAAGTGGACCAGCAGCACGCACAATCATGTGTGCTTACGGACTGTATCCCTTGCAGACTGTATCGATATATATTGATATATAATGTAGGAACCAGAATATTAATAACAGAAAGAAACAACCCTTTTGTGTGAATGAGTGTAAATGGGGGAGGGAGGTTTTTTAGGTTGGTGCACTAATTGTAAGTGTATCTTGTGTTTTTTACGTTGATTTAATTAAAAAATAAAAATTAAAAATTAAATTAAAAAAACCCTGATACCGATAATAAAAAAAACGATACCGATAATTTCCGATATTACATTTTAAAGCATTTATCGGCCATCGACATCTCTAGAAGAGATTCATTCCTGGGTGGCTTGCAAGAGAGAAAAAAAAGGGGGTGAATCATTTTTGCAATGCAGTCTGCTGGAAATAATGGAAATCGGCATTTTCGAGAGCAACTGAAGCTCTGGTCAAAGTTGGACTTGCCACAAAACACATTTTAAAGACATTCAAGACTCTACAGGCGGCTTAGGTGTACCTCCCCAATTTGTCACGTTGCATGTGTCAGGTAAAAAAAATAAAGCCAATAATGCCATTTTTCGTGGTCCCCTTTATTTTGAAAAAAATATCGAAATACGTTTTGGTATCGGGACGACACTACTTCTTGTCAATGTTTTCTTAACTACAATTTAAAACAAATATCTGGTTCATTTAATTAATTATTTCATGGTCAAAGGCAACATTTTGAAATGATCCTGGAATATTTTTTTTTTTTCTTTTTTTTCCTTGAACACAAATGTTTTTCTCGTAACTTTTTTAATTATTTTCTTTTCAGTCTGGCCCCCATCATGTTTTGCATCAACGTGGATCCCTATTTTTCCTCCGAGAACCTTGAAAAGTTGAGGAGTGATTTATCTCATCAGAAGATAGACGAGGTGATTAAAGCTTCTGTTGTCAGAGAGATGGACCATTTCTCGTTCTGCTTCTCTTGAGCATTTCTCTTCTGCGTCATTCTTTTTTTTTTTTTTTTTAACTTTTTTGCTTCTTTCAGTCTGCCACTGATTAGGTCAGTATTTAACATTTGCAATTAACTCTAATTGGCTTCACATGTCCATCAATTAGACGTGAAAGCCCCGAAATGTGTATTTTCTGCTTTCGCCACTTGAAAATCAATGAATGAAAACATTTCTGCTAATGGTTTGCGTGAATCAGCGTTGCACTTTAGGAGCTTTCAGACCACAGAGCTGCCAATCGCACACAAAAACGCTTTACTGTCATGCTGCTAAAATGCTGGAAACTGCTCATGTTTATCTGATGAAAGGTTTGTTTTGGAGTTGATTAGTTCGAGCAGCTGGAGTCCTTGTTGAGAATGAGCGGTCAATAAGTGCTGATGTTGTTTCAAAAACATCAGAGGCTCCAGCTGCTTTCAGTAAAAGTACCAATCCACGACCCCGAAACCGTGAAATAGAGAGAGAGCCTTTCTACTGAACCAAAATATAAACGCAACACTTGTGTTTTTGCTCCCATTTTTCATGAATTGAACTCAAAGATCTAAAACTTTTACTAGATACACGAAGGAATTATTCCTCTCAAATATTGCTCACAAATCTGTGTTAATGAGCATTTCTTCTTTGCCAAGATAATCCATCCCACCTCATATCAAGTTGCTGATTAAACAGCATGATTATTGCACAAGTGTGCCTTAGGCTGCCCACAATAAAAGGCCAGCCTGAAATGTGCAGTTTTATCACACGGCGCAATGCCACAGATGTCGCAAGTTTTGAGGGAGTGTGCGGTTGTCATGCTGACAGCAAGAATGTCCACCAGAGCTGTTGTCCGCGAATTTAATGTTCATTTCCTCTACCATAAGCCGTCTCCAAAGGCGTTTTCGGAGAATTTGGCAGTACATCCAACTGGCCAAGGACCTCCACATCCAGCAGGTGCACCCATAATTGCCAACCTTGAGACTTCCGAATTTGGGAGATGGGGGGCTGGGGTTTGGTGGTAGCAGGGGTGTGTATTGTAGCGTCCCGGAAGAGTTAGTGCTGCAAGGGGTTCCGGGTATTTGTTCTGTTGTGTTACGGTGCGGATGTTCTACCGAAATGTGTTTGTCATTCTTGTTTGGTGTGGGTTCACAGTGTGGCGCATATTTGTAACAGTGTTAAAGTTGTTTATACGGCCACCCTCAGTGTGACCTGTATGGCTGTTGATCAAGTATGCCTTGCATTCACTTATGTGTGTATGTAAAATTTGCATATGCTATGTGATTGGCCCGACACGTGGTTTTTATGGAGGAAAAACGGTAGTGACGACAGGGTGTAGAGGACGCTAAAGGCAGTGGCTTTAAGGCACGCCCTCAATATTGTTGTCCGGGTGGAATCCTGGAGAAATTTGGGAGAGCGGTTGCCCCGGGAGATTTTTGGGAGGGGCACTGAAATTTAGGAGTCTCCCGAAAAAATCGGGAGGGTTGGCAAATATGGGTGCACCCCCATGATTGTCTGAGACCAGCCACCCGGACAGCTGCTGCAACAATTGGTTTGCATAACCAAATAATGTCTGCATTAACTGTGAGGAAACCGTCTCAGGGAAGCTCACCTGCATGCTCGTCGTCCTCATCGGGGTCTCGACCTGACTGCAGTTCGTCGTCGTAACCGACTTGAGTGGGCGAATGCTCACATTCGACGGCGTATGGCACGTTGGAGAGGCGTTCTCTTCACGGATGAATTCCGGTTTTCACTGTACAGGGCAGATGGCAGTCAGTGTGTGTGGGAGAGCAGTTTGCTGATGTCAATGTTGTGATCCTAGTGGCCCATGGTGAGGGTGGAGTTATGGTATGGGCAGGTGTATGTTATGGACAACGAACGCAAGTGCATTTTATTGACGGCATTTTGAATGCACAGAGATACCGTGACGAGATCTTGAGGCCCATTGTTGTGCCATTCACCCAAGACTATCACCTCACGGAGCAGCAAGACAATGCACAGCCCCATGTTGCAAGGATCTGTACCCAATGTTTGGAAGCTGAAAACATCCCAGTTCTTGCATGGCCAGCATGCTATGGATCGGCGTATACGACAGCGCGTTCCAGTTCCTGCCAATATCCAGCAACTTGGCACAGCCATTGAAGAGGAGTGGACCGACATTCCACAGGCCACGATCAACAACCTGATCAACTCTACGCAAAGGAGATGTGTTGCACTACGTGTGGCAAATTGTGGTCACACCAGATACTGACTGCTTTTCTGACCCCCCCCAGACCCCCAATTAAGCAAAACTGCACATTTCAGAGTGGCCTTTTATTGTGGGCAGCCTAGGGCACACAGTAGTGTAAAGTTCTTACTTACAGTAAACTTGCCATGAAAGTGATAAAACATACCGGTGTAGTGCGTTTACATTATTCACCCAAGGAACTTTAGTTATTAGAGAGTTCCGGTCGGACGGTTTTTCATGGGAGATGCTGCTTTGTTATTGATTTAAGTAAAGTCTGAATGTCATTAAAACAGTTAGCTCCATCTTTTGACACTTCTTCCACTCCCGTACTTGCACGCTACACCGCTACAACAAAGATAACGGGGAGAAGACGCTGCCGAAGGGGAGCCTCGTAAATAAGACCGCCCACAAAACGGCGCATCCGGAAGTGGTTGTCAGAAATCGGCTTGAAGATGATCTGTAAAACATAATCTATGCAACTTTTTGACCAAAGAACCACCAATATTATGCAAACGCAACCTTTCTTACCTTCTGGTACCTGCTGATCTGTATTTGGGATCTGCATAAGTCCTGAAAATTTGCGCGCATCTGCCTTGGTAGTCCGTGCCGACCCCGAAGTCTGTCTTTTTCTCTATCTTCTTGTTATGGGACATTCATCCTCTGTTGTTGCCATTTCTAATATAAAGTAGTGTAAAGTTCTCACTTATATCTGTCAGTAAACTCGCCTTGAAAGCGCTAAAACATACCGGTGTAGTGAGTTTACATTATTCACCCGAGGAACTTTAGTTATTAGAGAGTTCCGGTCGGACGGTTTTTCACGGGACACATTTCCTGTGTTGTTATTGCACTAGTGAGCCACGGATGAAGAGATGCTGCTCCGTTATTGATTGAAGTAAAGTCTGAATGTCATTAAAACAGTTAGCTCCATCTTTTGACACTTCTTCCACTCCCGTCCTTGCACGCTACACCGCTACAACAAAGATGACGGGGAGAAGACGCTGCCGAAGGTGAGCCTCGTAAAAAAGACCGCCCACAAAACGGCGCATCCGGAAGTGGTTGTCAGAAATCGGCTTGAAGATGATCTGTAAAACATAATCTATGCTACTTTTTGACCAAAGAACCACCAATATTATGCAAAAGCAACCTTTCTTACCTTCTGGTACCTGCTGATCTGTATTAAGGATCTACATAAGTCCTGAAAATTTGCGCGCATCTGCCTTGGTAGTCCGTGCCGACCCCGAAGTCTGTCTTTTTCTCTATCTTCTTGTTATGGGACATTCATCCTCCGTTGTTGCCATTTCTAATATAAAGTAGTGTAAAGTTCTCACTTATATCTGTCAGTAAACTCGCCTTGAAAGCGCTAAAACATACCGGTGTAGTGAGTTTACATTATTCACCCGAGAAACTTTAGTTATTAGAGAGTTCCGGTCGGACGGTTTTTCACGGGACACATTTCCTGTGTTGTTATTGCACTAGTGAGCCACGGATGAGAAGAAGCTGCTCCGTTATTGATTGAAGTAAAGTCTGAATGTCATTAAAACAGTTAGCTCCATCTTTTGACACTTCTTCCACTCCCGTCCTTGCACGCTACACCGCTACAACAAAGATGACGGGGAGAAGACGCTGCCGAAGGGGAGCCACGTAAATAAGACCGCCCAAAAAAACGACGCATCCGGAAGCGACTGTCAGAAAGCGGCTTGAAGATGATCTGTAAAACATAATCTATGCAACATTTTGACCAAAGAACCACCAATATTATGCAAAAGCAACCTTTCTTACCTTCTGGTACCTGCTGATCTGTATTTGGGATATGCATAAGTCCTGAAAATGTGCACGCATCCGCCTTGGTAGTCCGTGCCGACCCCGTAGTCTGTCTTTTTCTCTATCTTCTTGTTATGGGACATTCATCCTCTGTTGTTGCCATTTCTAATATAAAGTAGTGTAAAGTTCTCACTTATATCTGTCAGTAAACTCGCCTTGAAAGCGCTAAAACATACCGGTGTAGTGAGTTTACATTATTCACCCGAGGAACTTTAGTTATTAGAGAGTTCCGGTCGGACGGTTTTTCACAGGACACATTTCCTGTGTTGTTATTGCACTAGTGAGCCACGGATGAGGAGATGCTGCTCCGTTATTGATTTAAGTAAAGTCTGAATGTCATTAAAACAGTTAGCTCCATCTTTTGACACTTCTTCCACTCCCGTCCTTGCACGCTACACCGCTACAACAAAGATGACGGGGAGAAGGCGCTGCCGAAGGGGAGCCACGTAAATAAGCCCGCCCAAAAAAACGGCGCATCCGGAAGCGACTGTCAGAAAGCGGCTTGAAGATGATGCAACATTTTGACCAAAGAACCACCATTACATGTTATGTAGACCACAAGGAAGGAAAATAGTAATATGACTCCTTTAATGCGCCCTATAATCCGGTGCGCCTTATATATGAAAAAAAAGATCAAAAATAGACCATTCATCTGCAGTGCGCTTTATAATCCGGTGCGCCCTATGGTCCGGGAAATACGGTAACTAAAATAACTGAAGCTGCATTTAAAAAGTGGATGGAAAAATTAGAGCCATTAAATATGTGCACGCTTTATTATCTGATTAGTTGGCTAATCGTTAAGATAATCGTTGACTCATCGACTA
This sequence comes from Entelurus aequoreus, assembly GCF_033978785.1. Lineage (NCBI taxonomy): Eukaryota > Metazoa > Chordata > Actinopteri > Syngnathiformes > Syngnathidae > Entelurus > Entelurus aequoreus. The sequence continues at coordinate 81,504,320 of NC_084732.1, forward strand.
TCAAAATAATCGTTAGTTTCAGCCCTAATACAAGTAGGGGGTCCCCGCTCCATAAGTTTGGGGTCCTCGGTCCAGAAAATGTCGAAGACCCCTGATGTAAAGAATATTTATGAAGAGGCTTGTCAGGCCCTAACTTAGTCTTATTTCAGCATTTAGATTGGGGGTTGAAGAAGAAAAAAACAGGTCTAAAAGGGTACAATGTCATTAATGCATGAATGTGTCCTGGATTAGCAAGCATTGATCCTTGAAGATGTTGGCTTTGGCTGTCTCTATTACTCTTCTTCTGATACTCCTAGGACTTGGACTTTTCACCTTTAATGTCCGATTAGGATTCCTGTCATCCTGTAATTACTTGTCATGCTTTTGACCCTTGTGCTTTCCTACTTCTTCTCTCTGATGTTGTCTTGTTCCATCAGTTATAATTAGCATTCTTTCTAGCTGTACATTATGCATTTGTGTGATACCACTTAAAGCAGGGGTCACCAACGTGGTGCCCGTGGGCCCCAGGTAGCCCGTAAGGACCAGATGAGTAGGCCGCTGGCCTGTTCTAAAAATAGCTCAAATAGCAGCACTTACCAGTGAGCTGACTCTATTTTTTAAATTTTATTTATTTACTAGCAAGGTGGTCTCGCTTTGCTCGACATTTTTAATTCTAAGAGAGACAAAACTCAAATAGAATTTGAAAATCCAAGAAAATATTTTAAAGACTTGGTCTTCACTTGTTTAAATAAATTCTTTTTTTTTTTTTTACTTTGCTTCTTATAACTTTCAGAAAGACAATTTTAGAGAAAAAATACAACCTTAAAAATTATTTTAGGATTTTTAAACACATATACCTTTTTACCTTTTAAATTCCTGCCTCTTCTTTCCTGACAATTTAAATCAATGTTCAAGTATTTTTTTTTTTTTTTATTGTAAAGAATAATAAATACATTTTAATTTAATTCTTCAATTTAGCTTCTGTTTTTTCGACGAAGAATATTTGTGAAATATTTCTTCAAACTTATTATGATTAAAATTCAAAAAAATTATTCTGGCAAATCTAGAAAATCTGTAGAATCACATTTAAATCTTATTTCAAAGTATTTTGAATTTCTTTTAAAATTTTTGTTCTGGAACATCTAGAAGAAATAATGATTTGTCTTTGTTAGAAATATAGCTTGGTCCAATTTGTTATATATTCTAACAAAGTGCAGATTGGATTTTAACCTATTTAAAACATGTCATCAAAATTCTAAAATTAATCTTAATCAGGAAAAATTACTAATGATGTTCCATAAATTCAATCAATCAATCAATCAATGTTTATTTATATAGCCCTAAATCACAAGTGTCTCAAAGGGCTGCACAAACCACAACGACATCCTCGGCACAGAGCCCACATACGGGCAAGGAAAAACTCACCCCAGTGGGACGTCGGTGTAAATAACTATGAGAAACCTTGGAGAGGACCGCATATGTGGGTAACCCCCCCCCCCCCCACCCCCCTCTAGGGGAGATCGAATGCAATGGATGTCGAGTGGGTCTGACATAACATTGTGAAAGTCCAGTCCACAGTGGATAAATTATTTTTTTAATTTTTTCAAAAAGATTCGAATAAGCTAGTTTTTCTCTTCTTTTTTTCGGTTGAATTTTGAATTTTAAAGAGTCGAAATTGAAGATGAACTATGTTTCAAAAAGTAATTGTCATTTTTTTTTTCGTGTTTTCTCCTCTTTTAAACCGTTCAATTACGTGTAAATATCATTAATTATTAATAATATAGAGTTAAAGGTAAATTGAGCAAATTTGCTATTTCTAGCAATTTATTTAAGTGTGTATCAAACTAGAAGCCCTTCGCATTAATCACTACCCAAGAAGTAGCTCTTGGTTTCTAAAAGGTTGGTGACCCCTGACTTAAAGTAATCCATCAAAAGTAACCAAAAATCTTTGTGGTTTTGAAAATGTGTTAAAGTTGAAGTACCAAATGATTGTCACACACACGCTAGGTGTGGCAAAATTATTCTCTGCATTTGACCCATCACCCTTGATCACCCCCTGGGAGATGAGGGGAGCAGTGAGCAGCAGCGGTGGCCGCGCCCGGGAATCATTTTTTAAAATTTAACCCCCAATTCCAACTGTTGATGCTGTTCAAGTGCTGCATATTCTATCCGACACAAAACGTATTTGCTGTACATTTCAAATACAAATGTTTAGGTTCAACTGAGAGCCAGAAGGAACTCTCCGGATAAATACACATGGGAAATATATACCGTATTTTTCGGACCATAAAAAAATAAAAAAATAATTGTCTGGTCCAACAACACCCCAAGAAGTTTTATCCTTTCCCCTAAAAAAAAAAGAAGTGGGTCCGTCTTCTGTCTGAGCTTGTCTGTCCAGTGCTGTCAGATTGCAGGGTATTAAGAAGGATTCAGCACCCAGTTGGGAACCATGGTATTTACTGCCTAAGTACTGAGGGCACTGATGGAAATGGCTGCACTGTGAACCACATGGCGAGAGAGACGCCATGCCACAGTCATAAAAAGAAAATCCCTCACAAGGCTGCAGTATCAACCAAACAAAGAGGAAAGATTGTGCACTTTTCGACGAGAGGTCTGGAGACGTAATGCGACGTAGAAACAGTCGTCTGTCACCTTTGAATGACGATAAAAGTAATTGCCGACAGGTGGCCTCATTCGAACAAAAGCAAAAGCCGTTGTCAAGGTATCCTACTGGGAGAGTTATAATCTTTGACTTTCTTTGCACTTTTATCTGGAATGGCATCGCCGTACGTGGGTATTCTGCAGCCAGCGGGCTATGTTCTGGTTGTGGTTTCTGCTGCCGAAACCCATGTTAGGCTACGTCAAAAAAAAAAAAAAAAGATTAACTATTGTGGAGAATGCATATATGTTAAAAAGTTCTTTCTTTATTCATAGTCATGTTTGGAGCAGCTAGTATTTTTCCATTTATACTCTGTATACTTGTTTCTCTTTGTCTGCAGATGTCTGTGTAGTGTCTTAGGCATTGGAATGTGGCAGAGATGCGTTCCCCTTCTTATCTTATCAGTGTTGGAGAAGGGGGAGACATTCCTTTCGTATTCAATAAGTTGTCTTTTCCCGTTTGAATGTTAGACCATTTCGAGATGCCGGTATGACCGCATTGGTGTGGACTGGTCTCCTAAAGCTTTAGTAAAACTTGATAATATTCCTATTCTGTCTTGATGGTCCTTCTTACTCAGCATATATGTCATCTAAAGAATTTGGGATTGACCGGTGACTTTAATTCCCTGAGAGGAAGACTGGTCAGACGCAACACTATTTAAACAAAAATCATTGTCTTATCAAATTGAGGCAGAGGTGGTACAATCCTGACCATGCGCCAGAATTTTAACGTGAAAAAATTGTAGGTTTTTTTTCAATACACAGTAATATGCTGTGAAGAACACCGTACAATTCATTGTCATTTTTATTAATTTGATGGGTAGTTTGCTGTAAAATCCTAAGTCAAGCAGATATTTAAGTATTTATTTTTATTTAGACAAACATTTTTTTGGAAAGTATGATAATATACTTTAATATTTGTTGCAATAATGGATACTATTAAAGTTTAAAAGGCACGCAATTTCAAGCAGTGCATTGATTGATTGATTGAGAAGTTTATTGACATCTTAAAAAATGTAGTGTGAAGTGAATTCTATTTATATAGCACTTTTCTCTAGTGACTCAAAGCGCTTTACATAGTGAAACCCAATATCTAAGTTACATTTTTAAGCCAGTGTGTGTGGCACTGGGAGCAGGTGGGTAAAGTGTCTTGCCCAAGGACACAACGGCAGCGACTAGGATGGCAGAAGCGGGGATCGAACCTGGAACCCTCAAGTTGCTGGCACGGCCGCTCTACCAACCGAGCTATACCGCCCCATGCAATCCATGTAATGCTTTAAAAAGGCAAATGGATGGCACAAAAAGCCAAAAGGCTTGTTTCCATTGTGGTCCATTAAAATATTCATCACATTTGATACATTCAATAATAAAAGATATATAGCCGGTAACATGTATATAAAAAATTATGTAAAAAAAAAAAAGACAAATTATGTACATATACACAGTATACATATGTTTTTTTCTGTCAAAATGAAAAAAATCTATTACATTTAGTGACTAAATATTAAGTACTTTATTGACACATAGATGATTTTGAAGCAAAATTTTCCGCATGTTGTCACCACCATGAATGATTACATTTTAACTGCCTGTTACGTTCATGTCTCTGCTCTGTTTCAACTGGACTCATAACTTTCCTCCTCGCAAGATCACTTTTTAAAGTAGTGGCTGATTATGCCTGCCATATCTGCAACGCTAAAAAACATAACCGTTACTCTGACACAACATGCTTGTAATGCTTTCTCAGGGTAACTCCTTTTAGTTGACCTTGTACCAGTCAATCTGTACCATCATGTCATGAAACTCTACCTGATCCTATGCAAACTCTTAATAAATTAGTCAGAAAAGATTGGAAACGAAGCTTGCTGTGTTCACTTACCGGAAACAAAATGTTCACAGCACAGTCTGGAGTGTTCTGTAGGACAGTGTTTTTCAACCACTGTCCCGCGTAGTGCCGTGAAATACAGTCTGCTCCGGTTGTGTAATTTCATCTAATTGGGTTAAAAGTATTTTTTGCAAACTAGTAGTTATAATCCGCAAATATTGTGCAGTTGTTGAATGTCTGTACTGTCTAGAGCTCGGCAGAGTAACAGTGTAATACTCTTCCATATCAGTATGTGGCAGCAGTTTTTTACATACGTTGTGGGTGATACTACAAATTTGGGTATCGATCCGATACCCAATCGTTACAATGGTCATAACTTAAGTCCTCATACATCCAGTGACATATTTCCTGAGTTTATAAATATAATATAAATAAATAAAAAACATTTTGTGATGCTAAAAAATATCGATCACAGTAGTATCGCCTCGATACGCTCCTGTACTTGGTATCATTACAGTGGATGTCAGGTGTAGATCCACCAACGGCGTTTGTTTACATTGTGACGCCGGTGAGCTGCGATGTGTAGTGAAGCATGTTTAGCTATTCCTCGCCCTGCAGGGATGATACTTGTAAGAAACTTACTTTATTTGTCGCCATGGAGGCGAGGATTAGTGATTTAGAAGTAGCTAAAACACTGCCGACTGCGGCTGGACGTTAGCTGCTAGCTAGCTAGCTAGCCATGTCTTAAAGCACCTATTCCTGAGGGTGTTTCAGTGTTATAACTTCACCTTTATCTTTAGTTTTTAAGCCAAAATGTGTCCGTTCCCCCTTTTCAGTCTACACACTGTGTCTGCTTGTAAGTACTCCGTGATTGTGCGCTGCCGAACATGCTCCCCTGCTCGCAAAACCAGCAATGTCAGGACGTCATGGCCGTTAAAAAAAAAGGGGGGGGGGGGGACCGGTACTTTTTAGAGGGGCTATAGTACCGTCTATGATTCATTAGTATTGCGGTACTATACTAATACCAGTATACCATACAACTAGAGATGTCCGATAATATCGGACTGCCGATATTATCGGCCGATAAATGCTATTAAATGTAATATCAGAAATTATCGGTATCGGTTTCAAAAAGTAAAATGTGTGACTTTTTATAACGCCGCTGTATGGAGTGGTACACGGACGTAGGGAGAAGTACAGAGCGCCAATAAACCTTAAAGGCACAGCCTTTGCGTGCCGGCCAAATATCTACGGCTTTTCATACACACAAGTGAATGCAAAGCATACTTGGTCAACAGCCATACAGGTCACACTGGGGGTGGTCGTATAAACAACTTTAACACTGTTACAAATATGCACTACACTGTGAACCCACACCAAACAAGAATGACAAACACATTTCGGGAGAACATCCGCACCGTAACACACCATAAACACAACAGAACAAATACCCAGAACCCCTTGCAGCACTAACTCTTCCGGGACGCTACAATATACACCCCCCGCTACCCCCTCCCACCTTGAAAACCCCAACCCCGCCCACCTCAACCTCCTTATGCTCTCTCAGGGAGAGCATGTCCCAAATTCCAAGCTGCTGTTTTGAGGCATGTTAAAAAAAATAATGCACTTTGTGACTTCAATAATAAATATGGCAGTGCCATGTTGGCATTTTTTTCCATAACTTGAGTTGATTTATTTTGGAAAACATTGTTACATTGTTTAATGCATCCAGCGGGGCATCACAACAAAATTAGGCATAATAATGTGTTAATTCCACGACTGTATATATCGGTATCGGTTGATATCGGAATTGGTAATTAAGAGTTGGACAATATCGGAATATCGGATATCGGCAAAAAAGCCGTTATCGGACATCTCTAGTGTACATTGAAAACAACTCTACCGCGCTTTTATTTTTCGATGCAATTCTGTCAACTGCTGTAAAATCCAAGCCTGTTGTTTTTACAGTGTAATACTGTAAAGGGAGAAAGGATAGCACTTTTTTTTGGACGGTAAAAATTTGGCAGGATTAAAAAAAATAAAAAAAACTTTTTCCATTTTTAGGAAGATGTTGAAAAAAACAGTAGGTTTCACAGTAAAATCTTTTTTTTTTTTTTTTTGGTGCGCTTTAAAATGATGTATGATAATCAAATTCAGAGGAAAAGTACACTACTGCCATCTAACGTCTTGAACTTGCAATTGCAATTAAGTGTCATACTTGCGAATGGGACTCAGAAATGTGATAATGAAAGAAGATGGACTAACTGGAAAGTAGTACATTTTTAGACATTGCAATAAAAAGAGAAATTAAAAAACAACGAATACTTATTAACCCACACAAAAGTACCAAAAATTGGTACCAGTATCGATTCCATTTCCTAAGTACCAGGAATCGGTACCAAATCAGTTAAAATGTGAGCAGTACCTATCTCCAAGTTTCTACACTGCAAAAACTGAAATCTAAGTAAGATTAAATATCTCAAATAAGGGTGATATTTGCTTATTTTCTGTCTGATAAGATAATAATTCTCACTAAGCAGATTTTATGTTAGAGTGTTTAACTTGTTTTAAGGGTTTTGGTCCTAAATGATCTCAGTAAGATATTACAGCTTGTTGCTGAGATTTGATGACCTATATTGAGTAAAACATGCTTGAAACTAGAATATATCAACTGTTGCAAAGCTGTGTCATCAACACTCACAAGTATAAAACTACTTTTTTAAAGTACTAATTTCTTATTTCAAGCATGAAAAAAAATATCATGATGTCAAGATAATGGCACTAGCATGTACTTCATTTAAGAATTATATATTATATAATAGAATACCGGTAAATATTAAGTAGGTCCATTTTTTTTTCTACCAAGAAAAGTGCACTTATTAGTGAGAATATACTTATTTAAAGGTATTTTTGGGTTCATTGAGGTTAGCTAAATTTACTTGTTTTGGAAAGTCTTGACAAGCCAAATGTTCTTGTTCTATTGGCAGATAATTTTGCTTAGTTCAAATAAAATACCCCTCATTTTTGTATATTTTTTTCTTGTTTTTGAACACTGACTTTTTGCAGTGTGTGTAGTTGACCATCGTTTGTTTCTAGTATTTTGCTGTTAGACCACAGGCTGGTCAGAACTTCACTCCTCCGTCTTTCGGTGCGCTCACCCACTGAGTGTCTTCAGCAGTCAAAGGTTAGTAAAATGTCAAACGCTGCCCGCCACCCTTCTCTTTTCACTCAGAACCAGTTTCAGCGCATTCGAGCCCCGAGGTTTAACACTGAGCTAAAGTGCGGTGAAGAGGGACTGTGAAACATTATTTACCAGCACACACGCCGACAAATAGAGGAAAACAGAGCTAATCCCTCATGCTCCATGTGGTCTTACAGTCATGATGTACTCAAGAATCCAGGCGTGCATTTTTTGGGGTTATTTTTTTAGCTTGCAGTTTCTCCAACAATCGCTTCTGGTTGAATTTTTGACCACTCCTCTTGACAAAATTGGTGCAGTTCAGCTAAATTTGTTGGTTTTCTGACATGGACTTGTTTCTTCAGCATTGTCCACATGTTTAAGTCAGGACTTTGACGGTAGGGATGGTGTTCCTGGGATTAAAGGCCTCACCTTTTCTCCTCCAAACATATTGTGGCCAAACAGCTCAATTTTTGTTTCATCTAACCACAGAACTTTCCTCCAGAAGGTCTTATCTTTGTCCGTGTGATGTCAGATGAAACTTGCCAAGGGACATGTAAGCAAATATTAACATTGCTGTATGTATACTTTTGACCCAGCAGATTTGGTCACATTTTCAGTAGAGCCATAATAAATTCATAACAGAACCAAACTTCACAAATGTTTTTTGTGACAAACAAGTATGTGCTATCACAAAAAAATAAGAGTTGTAGAAATTATACCAAGCTCAAGACAGCCATGACAATATGTTCTTTACAAGTGTATGTCAACTTTTGACCACGCCTGTATGTCTACTCATTGTAATTTACCATAAATTCAGATATATAGGCCATTCATTTTTTCCTACAATTGGAACCCTGCGGCTTATAAAACGGTGCGGCTAAATTATGGATTTTTTTCCCCTAATTGCCGCAATGTTTTGTGTTAAATAGTTAGACTCTGAAAGGGTCAAGCGGTAGAAAATGGATGGCGTTTTCATTAAACCCAAGCATAGGACTGAAATGGGGTGTTGTTTGTGCTGTGGCGCCATCTTTTAGATGTGTCCGCTCACTGTAGAAAATGTACTTCCTGTTTTGCCTTGAACCGTCCATAGCATTACTGCTCGAAAGGATAATTTATTAATCACACCAAGCGAGGTTTGTAAGTTTCTCAATTTAACTAAAACTATTCATACTTACTAAACCGTCCCATGTGTGATGTCTGTAGGAATGTTTACGCGCGTAATGTAATGAAGATAGCGTCCTTAGCATTTGCTAATATGCTAACACGTCTTAGTATTATTAACTTACAACGGCATTCTTTTTGTATTGTTTCTGTTTCACAAATTCCTCAGTAAATTCACCAAAACGTCACTGTGGAGTTAGAGAGTCTGTTTAGCTGATTGGAGAGCTAGCTTCTGCAGCGAGTGGCTCCATGACGATGACTTTTGTTTTGTTTGATCAGCCGTTTTACTGCCGTGTTACAGACACCGTTTGGAAACAATTAAGGTATGTAAGTAATCATTTAAAGAATCTTTTTGTGTAAATAACTAATTTCTCAGCATATATATCTGCGGCTTACAGTCCGGCGCTGCTAATATATGGAAGCATTTTTTTTTCCTCCCAAAAATGTTGTGGGTGTGGCTTATATACCAGTGGGCTCTATAGTCCGGAAAATACAGTGTGTATATATATATATATATATATATATATATATATATATATATATATATATATATATATATATATATATATATATATATATATATATATATATATATATATATATATATATATATATATATATATATATATATATATATATATATACATACACACATATATATATATATATATATATGTATATATATATATATATATATATATATATATATGTATATATATATTGTTGCGTTTGACCAGATGTTCCTCCAAGTGGGATGTAAAACGCTGGTCAGTCCCAAGTTCCTTAGATGACATATAAACTGACTCAAAGGTACCACCAAGCACAGAATAGGTATGTTGTAATTTATTGTCAAATATTTGAGAATAGAGACCAGCCTCGAACAACACATACGAATGCGCAGCCCAAGTTGATCTGGCATTCCAAAGGAAAAAGCAACTCTTTTCACACAAAGAAAGCCCCCATCTCCCCCCCCCTCCTCTCAACACTGATAAGAAGAGAGACTTGGGGGTTGTGTTCACATTCCTGATGGTTTACGACCCTGTCTAAACAGGCAATCTGAAGACAAAGAGAAACTGGTATACAGAGTATACATGGAAAAATATGAGCTGATTCAAACATGATTATGAATAAAGAAATAACTCTTAAACATATGCATTATCCACAATATATATATATATATATATATATATATATATATATATATATATATATATATATATATATATATATATATATATATATATATATATATATATATATATATATATATATATATATATATATATATATATATATATATAACATAGGGGGTGATGGATCAACTTTATATTTAGTAAGAAATTCAAAACAACATCAGCGAGCTAAACTGTCCTCATTTTCAGCCGCCCTGCCGACACACACACACACACTGTCACTAGCCCTGTGGTGCGCTCACAGTTTGAACTTACTCACTATAACAGCCAGGTCACTACAATGATTCGGATGAAAAAACAAAACAACTTTACCTTGTCGGGTAATCTTCTTGACGTACAGTGGAAGGGGCGGGGAAGGGTGAGGCGTTGTCGACAACGCTGTGGATACTTCCTGAATGTTTTGAACCTTGTCCATTGCTTTGTTTGGACTCATATTGAGCTAGAGAAAAATAGAACATTTTTGTAAAAAAAAGCTTAAAAACTCTTAAAAAGCACACAACGTAGCAGTTAGCACGTTAGCAGAGGGCCTGAATCGCAACATTTTACTAGAACCCTGCACAGCAAAGTTAGCTTTGGTTTTCTTTCAAAATCATAACAAAAACACTTTGCAAAGAAAAAAAATGTGTGTTTTCTAAAATGTCGTGTAGAGACATGATTGGTAGGTAGGTGCAGTCAAAAACATCTTTCATTTAACAAAAAGAAGGGGGTTTTACTCTAAAAAAAAATCTAAATTGCCGAACAAAAAAGATCCCAGCTGGTGAAATGTAGAAAGTCACAAGGCGAGGGGCGTAATTACAGGTACTGGAAAAATCTTTCAGGGATGCATGAAAAACAATAATCCAGCAAATCCCAGCAGTCCAAACAACTCACACAACGGAACGTCAACAAAAACAATAAAATGACAGCTGTCTGCAACATAAATAGCACGCTGATTGCCAACAGCACACAGGTCGCCTACGGTGAGAAACAGGGAAAGGGAATACAAAATAAGAGTCAGTCACAGGAAATAATATTTTGCAATGAAAATTGACCCAACACTGCAGTAAATATTTGTATTAACCTACTTTTTGAATGCATCATGTGGAGCAGTCAGAAAACTGCTATTCCCTTTTGGTCAGTCTGTGCTGCGCACACATTTCTGCTCCTCTCCCGCTGGGTACCAGATTGCCTTTAAACCGGGACGCGGTCATTTGGCAGCAGGTTTTTAGGCCTGGGCGGCAACAATGTAGCGGCTTTGTGTCGCTGCAACGTTGCCGAGCATGGACTGATAGTGTGTTGTGATGATGAAAATGACCCATCCATTATTACATGTAATTGAAGTCAAAGTCATACAACATACTTGCAGGGTTCCGCTATAAAAAAAGAAAAAAAAAGAATACAAAACATTTTCAAACCTACTTTCAGTAACTAATTTGCATAATTGGCTATGACGCGTGTGTATAAAAAAAAAAAAGACAAAAAATGTACAGAATATATAAAGATAAATATGTGTTATTAGTTAGTATCAACAAGTGTTGTCCCGATACAAATATGTTGGTATTTCGATATTTTTCGGTACTTTTCGATACTTTTCTAAATAAAGGGGACCACAAAAATGTGCATTATTGGCTTTATCTTAACAAAAAATTGTCAGGCTTGGTCAAAAGATAGGACTCACATGCAGAGTAGGGATTAATTCGGCAGGCTTTTATTTTGAAAGCTTCCTTTCACCTCCAGAGTCAGGGCAATTCAATATAGGCTATAACTAAACTAGTCGGCGAAAAAGGTTCCAAAAAAAAAGGAACAACCGAAAATCACTCCAAAAGGAGGAAAACACAAAAACAATAATGAACTATACTTAGTTGGCGCCGTATATTCTATGAAATGTATTACAAACAAAAAAACGCTCCAACAGGGGGAAGAAACAATGGCTATGAAACTTCTACAGTCTCTAATCTAATAAAGGTCACTCAAAAAATTGAGGAAAAGGAAGAACTGTAAGAAAAACTGTAAACTCACCACTTCGGCTAAAAAACTATATAACACAAAATCACTCTGCTGAGGAGGAGAAAAAGAAAACTCAAAATATCAACGGAGGAATTCAGGATCAAGGTATTCAAACACGAGACGAGGCAAGGCATGGACAGGTTGCTAGAGAGGCACGAAAAAACGAGACAATCTGGCACAGAACAAAGGGAGGCGTGGGCTTATAAGACACATGAGGGTAATGGGGAACAGGTGGAAACAATCAGGGGTCAGGGATGACGTCAGACTGATGACACAAAAGGAAGGGCAAGTGACCTGAAACGAGAGGAGTTACTTTTCAAACTAAAACATGCAATTCACAAGACAGAAGAAACCACAAGACATCCTTCACAGCGGTGTGGCAAAACTCTCACGGTACATTAAACATATGTTTCTTATTGCAAGTTTTACCTTAAATAAAATGGTGAACATACAAGACAACTTGTCTTTTAGTAGTAAGTAAGCAAACAAAGGCTCCTAATTTAGTCTGCTGACATATGCAGTAACATATTGTGTCATTTTCCATTCTTTTATTTTGTCCAAATTATTAAGGACAAGTGGTAAAAAATGAATTATGAATCTCCTTGTTCAATTACTGTTAATATCTGCTTCCTTTCTCTTTTCACATGTTCTATCTACACTTCTGTTAAAATGTAATAATCACTTATTCTTCTTGTTGTTTGGATGCTTTACATTAGTTTTGGATGATACCACAAATTTATGTATCAATCCGATGCCAAGTAGTTACAGGATCATACATTGGTCATATTCAAAATCCTCATGTGTCCAGGGACATATTTACTTGGGGGTCGACCGGTACTTTATAGACGCGGTATAGTACACGAAATGCACAAAAAAAATATTTAGTCGATTGTGCCAGTTCTTCCACTTAAAATGATGACAGAGGTCTGTCATTTTTGTCATAGGTACACATAGGTACTTTTCAAATGTAAGAGACAGAATGTGAAAAAAAAACCCTCCAGGAAATCACATTGTAGGATCTTTTAAAGAATTTATTTGCAAATTATGGTGGAATATATTTGGTCACTAACAATTAGTTCAGCTCAATATTTTCTAACGTAACGTTTGTTGGCAATGACAGAGGTCAAACGTTTCCTTTAGGTCTTGCACATACTGTCGCTATTTTGGCCCTCTCTTCCATGCAGATCTCCTCTATAGCAGTGATGTTTTGGGACTTTCAACTCCCTCCATTGATGATAAACTTGTATGATGACTGAAATATGCTGATAGCAACCTAACCTATATATATATATTTGTACCATGAATTGATTAAACAGGTTGAAAAACGTATTCGGGTGTTACCATTTAGTGGTCAGTTGTACGGAATATGTACTGTACTGTGCAATCTACTAATAAAAGTTTCAATCAATCAATCAATCAATCCACAGGTTTTCTATTGGGCTGAGGTCTGGGGATTGGCTAGGCAACTCCATGACCTTGAAATGCTTCTTACGGAGCACACTCCTTAAGTTAAAGTCCCAACAATAGTCACACACACATTAGGTGTGGTGAAATTATCCTCTGCATTTGACCCATCCCCATGTTCACCCCCTGGGAAATGAGGGGAGCAGTGAGCAGCAGCGGTGGCCGTGCTCGGGAATCATTTTTGGTGATTCAACCCCCAATTCCAACCCTTGATGCTGAGTGCCAAGCAGGGAGGCAATAGGTCCCATTTTTATAGTCTTTGGTATGACTCACGACCTTCCAGTCTCAGGACGGACACTCTAACCACAAGGCCACTGAGCAGGTCGGGATCATTGCTGGAAGACTCAGCCCATGCTCTTGCTGATGGAAGGTTTTTGCTCAAAATTTCAGGACAGCTGGCCTCATTTAATCTTTCCTTAACGCGGATCAGTCGTCCGGTCCCTCAGAAAAACAGCCCAAACACATGATGTCTCTACAAACATGGTATGGTGTACTTGGAATGCAACTCAACGTTCTTCTTCATACCTAAACCAATTGGGTTTTTACCAAAAATGTCTATTTTGGGTTCATCATGACCACATTAAATTCTCCCAATCGTCCTCCGGAACCACCACGTGGTCACGGGCAAGCTTTAGACGGGCCTGGACAACCCCAGGACATTCTGTCCTGGGGTTTTTGCTCACCGTTCTTAGGTTTAGTTTGACCCCACGGGATGGGATATTGCGTGGATCCCCAGACCGAGGGAGATTATCAATGTTTATCTTCCATTTTCTAATAATTGCTCCACCAAGCTGCTTGCCTATTGTAGACTCACTCTTCCCAGGGACCACAGACCAAAGAGCTTTTCCTTTGACAGCTCTTTGGTCTTGGCCAGGGTGGATTTTGGAGTCGAAGTGTTTGAGGCTGTGGTCAAGTGTCTATTGTGTTGTACAGATAACGAGTTCAAAGGCCATTAATAAAGGTAACGGGCAATGGAAAGAAGAGCTTCTTAAAGAACTTGCAAGTTTGTGAGAGCCAGAAATATTGCTTGTTTGAAGATGTCCAAATACTTATTTTCCACCATGATTTGCAAATGAATTCTTTAAAAATCCTGTCACTCCCAGCTGAAGTGTACCCATGATAAAAATTACAGACCTCTGTCATCATTTTAAGTGGGAGAACTGTAGGAATCATGTTAAGTCAATAAAGTTTGGCTCTTAGGCTGCTAACTGAATGCTAACATACAATGGACAACCCCATTGACAGGCTAAAGGTAAATTAGCATTGCGATTGTTTTAAGCGTGTACGAATGATTAATGAATACAATTTTAACGTATACTAATTGACATAAAACAGCAAATGTTTTGCTACTTAGTCATGTAGCCGTTAACTTTGTACTACTTGGCCAAACCTACAGCTCTGTGTGCGGCCAGGCTACGGAAGCCTGTTGCTGTCAAATGTTTTTTCTTTTTTATCAAATTAATCACAGTTTTGAATTTGGATTAATCACAGTTTATTACTCGCATGCATAATTAAAAATAACTTAACATTTTGACACAGAGGCAATTCTATAGTTAGATGGTCATACAGGAAATTTTCTGAAATGTTTTACTTGAACGCCCGTCATTTATTAAACCGTACCTTTCACGTAACCTTGAGTGATTATAACATAAAGAAGCAAAATAAAATAAATAAATTGGGGGAATAATTTGCGTTTATACATGCTTAATGTGATGATATTTCATGATTAAATGCATGAATTAATGCATTAAGTTTGACTGCCCTAATATATATATGTATATTTATACACACACACACGTACATACACATGTATAATCACCTCTTATTATTCATGTTTAATCCACATTCCAAAATGTGATTAATCTGATTTAAAATGTGATTTAAATCTGTTTTATAGGACTGTCAAATAAAAACAAATTGACACCCATTATATAAATATATACATATATATGCATATATGTGTGTGTCTGTGCATTTACAAATGTGTTTGTATGTATACATATATGTAAATGTATACATATGTGTATATGTATATATGTGTATATTTATATGTATATACATATATATATTTATATGTATATACAGTATGTATGTGTGTATATATATATATATATATATATATTTATATCAATGTGTATATATGTATATATATGTATATTTATATCTAAATGTATATATGTGTATATATGTACATATGTGTATATATGTGTATATATTTAGGTGTATATGTATATGTATATCTAAATGTATATATGTGTGTATATATGTATGTATGTATGTATATATATGTGTACAGTATCTACATATATGTGTGTGTCTGTATACATATGTATATATGTGTATACATTTATACATATATATGTATACATGTATATCTGTGTATATATGTGTGTATATGTACACATACTGTATGTATATATAAAATATACATTCGTTTTTGGAAAATAACAATAATTTTTGTTTTTTTCAATATTTTTACTTGTGGCAGACCTAAATATACTATTGTCAGCCCGCCACAGGTATATGAATGTATGCCAAACGCTGACTTGTACTCCCACCTGGTGTTGTTGTAGACCGCAGCTTATCATTTACATTTCTACAAGGCCTACGGCTGCCTCCCGCTCCATAATGCATATCAGACACTCAGCTTCAGGCTCGCTCGCATGTAATACGAAAATTCAACACCGGTGTCCGGAATTTCCCTCGCAACCCTCATCACTCCGGGGGTTAATTGACTCTTAGAATCCATTTCCGCTCCTCGTCCGTCTCAGTTGCCAGGGACCATATCGATATGTCTTCATTATCCCGGCAAACAAAAGCAGCCGTTCCAGGCATAACAAGCCCCGTAATAATTTGCGTACCCGCGCTGCTGGTGAGAACTCCATCTCGACTCCGGTGTGCGCCGAGGTGCCATCAGTTTCCAGGGGCTGCTCTCCATCTGCTCGCATAGATAACACTTTCAATTCCATTTGTGCTGCAAGCTGAGCCACGCTCCTCTCCTGCTTCGGCTTGTGTTCGAGCTACGAGAAGAAAGACACGGACGGGATGTTGGAAACAAAACCCCAAAGGGCGCCTGTGTCTGCTCTCCCACTCACCAAATAATGAACTACTCGTGTGAAATGCACCTTCCGAGTCCCGGTAAAGCACACACACTTCCGCGTGTGTGTTCCATCTTTTGGCAAGCGGACGCTGTCGGATGATAATGAAATTGAACTGAAACCAGTCATGCATCTAAGTGCACGGGAACATTTC
Source organism: Entelurus aequoreus (assembly GCF_033978785.1). NCBI lineage: Eukaryota > Metazoa > Chordata > Actinopteri > Syngnathiformes > Syngnathidae > Entelurus > Entelurus aequoreus. Next base: position 81,521,019 of record NC_084732.1, read on the forward strand.
CCAGCTCCATGTGCGCCGGTTTCCCTGTAGCTAACGCGGCACAGTTTGCATGGGGTGTATTTTAATTAAAGTGGTTAGTCAGGTGCAGCAGGCCCTCGCAGCCATGACGGAGTACGAGATGACCACGAGGAGACGTCCGTCCATTTCTGGGTGCGTGTACGGATCAAAAGTGAAACAAAAATGGAGCTGTTTGGCCACAATACCCAGCAATATGTTTGAAGGAGAAAATGTGAGGCCTTTAATCCCAGGAACACCATTCCCACCGTCAAGCATGGTGGTGGTAGTATTATGTTCTGGGCCTGTTTTGCTGCCAATGGAACTGGTGTGTTACGTTTTGGGGGGCGCATTGCTGGTAGCGTGCAGGTAAGATTAAGGTCTTTTTAATAAATTAAACGCAGGACAAAAATACAACACTGCGGAGCTAAACATAGCCAAAATGTCACCAAGGGTGAAAAACGAGGAATGCTAGAGTGTACTGTAGTGGAATTTCTGACCTTTTCACCTTTTTCTATCGTGTACCATTTGAAGAGCATATGTGTGTAAAAGTTGAGCCTGTGGTCGTCCTGACATTGTACAAGATGTTTTGATTGTTTGTTATGGCTACGGGATTCAAGGATGTCGCGGAACAAACAGGTCCAGTTGGACCTTGACACACGAGGGAAACACATAAATAACCAAGTAGACCAAGTCTATGCATGATTCGCATGATTCTCGATTCATCCAACGTCTCCGGAGACGTTGTCTGTTTGCATGGCAATTCAATCCAACCTTGTACCGTTTGATTATGGGTAAATAAAACGTTTGTACTCAATTCAGATTCGGACATTCCACCACAGTACAAAGTTTACTAGAGAAAAACCGGGAGAACGTAACTATTGCCTATAGCACACATTGACCCGGCAACTAATGCTGGGTGACAGGAAACTATAAAGGGGAGTGATTAACCAAAACACCTAGTGGGAACACTAATTGCAAAACTAAGACAGTTGAGGAGAATCAGTGCCCATGGAAACCAAGAGAAAACAGGGAAAGAGGGGTGCACCCAGGGAACAGACTAAAACAGAAAAACTAACAAACCCAAATCATGCCATGACCCAGGTGACCGGATCATGACGTGGTGCTTTAAAGGCCTACTGAAACCCACTACTACCGACCACGCAGTCTGATAGTTTATATATCCATGATGAAATCTTAACATTGCAACACATGCCAATACGGCCGGGTTAACTTATAAAGTGCAATTTTGAATTTCCCGCCACACTTCCGGTTGAAAACGTCTAGATATGATGACGTATGCACGTGACATCAATGGTTGATACGGAAGTATTCGGACCCATTGAATCCAATACAAAAAGCTCTGTTTTCATCCCCAAATTCCACAGTATTCTGGACATCTGTGTTGGTGAATCTTTTGCAATTTGTTTAATGAACAATGGAGACTGCAAAGAAGAAAGCTGTAGGTGCGATCGGTGTATTAGCGGCTGGCTGCAGCAACACAACCAGGAGGACTTTGACTTGGATTCATTCACACCAGGTGTGAATGAATGATGGGTTCCCACTTCTCTGTGAGCGCTTTGAGTATCTAACAATAGAAAAGCGCGATATAAATCGAATCCATGATAAATCGAATCCATGATGATGGATAGCAGATGCGCTACCGTGAGTACAGCTTTGGTTTCCAAACATTTGATCGCTTGCCCGTACGTGCGTGTCGCTATGTGCATGTCACGTACGTAACTTTGGGGAAATATATGTTTCTTGCCGACTCTGATGGCGGCCGGGGTGTTGTCGAAAGCTACAACGCCGGCCGCCGCTGTCCCGTAGCTAAGTGAGCTTCAATGGCGTCATTAGCAACAGCATTGTTATGCTTCGCCAAGCTGGAAAGCATTAACCGTGTATTTACATGTCCATGGTTTAATAGTATTATTGATCTTCTGTCTATCCTTCCAGTCAGGGGTTTATTCATTTTGTTTCTATCTGCATTTGAGCCCGATGCTATCACGTTAGTTCAGTAGCTAAAGAGCTTCGCCGATGTATTGTCGTGGAGATAAAAGTCACTGTGAAAGTCCATTTCGCGTTCTCGACTCTCATTTTCAAGAGGATATAGTATCTGTGGTGGTTTAAAATACAAATCCGTGATCCACAACGGAAAAAGGAGAAAGTGTGGAATCCAATGAACCCTTGTACCTAAGTTACGGTCAGAGTGAAAAAAGATACGTCCTGCACTGCACGCTAGTCCTTCACTCTCACTTTCCTCATCCACAAATATTTCATCCTCGCTCAAATTAATGGGGTAATCGTCACTTTCTCGGTCCGAATCTCTCTCGCTGCATTGTAAACAATAGGGAAATGTGAGGAGTCCTTCCTCCGGTGACGTCACGCTACTTCCGGTATAGGCAAGGCTTTTTTTTTATCAGCGACCAAAAGTTGCGAACTTTATCGTCGTTGTTCTCTACTAAATCCTGTCAGCAAAAATATGGCAATATCGCGAAATGATCAAGTATGACACATAGAATGGATCTGTTATCCCCGTTTAAATAAAAAAATAATGAATTTCAGTAGGCCTTTAAATGGGACAATGGAAAAGGACAATAACCTCCAAATTCCTCAGGACAACCTAAAATCATCAGCCCGGAGGTTGGGTCTTGGGCGCATTTGGGTGTTCCAACAGGACAATGACCCCAAACACATGTCAAAAGTGGTAAAGGAATGGCTAAATCAGGCTAGAATTAAGGTTTTAGAATGGCCTCCCCAAAGTCCTGACTTAAATGTGTGGACAATGCTGAAGAAACAAGTCCATGTCAGAAAACCAACAAATGTATTATTCACATGTGAATTATTATTCACATGTGAATAATGCTGTATAATAGACTGTATTTATATTATTCACATGTAAAAAATACCCAAGTTTTTATTGTTTATTGTGAGCGAACTGTGGTGCTGAATTTCCCCCAGGGATCAATAAAGTACTTTCTATTCTATTCTATTCTATTCTAAATTTAGCCAATTTTGTTAAGAGGAGTGGTCAAAAATTCAACCAAAAGCTTGCCAGAAGCTTGTGGATGGCTACCAAAAGTGCCTTATTGCAGTGAAACTTGCCAAGGGACATGTAAAAAAAATATTAACATTGCTGTATGTATACTTTTGACCCAGCAGATTTGCTCACATTTTCAGTAGACCCATAATAAATTCATAAAAGAACCAAACTTCATGACTGTTTTTTTTGTGACCGACAAGCATGTGCTCCAATCACTCTATCACAACAAAAATACGAATGGTAGAAATGATTGGAAACTCAAGACAGCCATGACATTATGTTCTTCACAAGTGTATGTAAACTTTTGACCGCGACTGCGTGTGATGGTGGAGCTGTTTTGTTGTTGCTGCCAATTTCAACGTCTATTGTCCTCCATCAGGCACAGCAGGATGTTATCAGCCTCAGCCAGGTCTACCTTCCTACGACCGGCAGTGCGTTAGTGTGTGTGTGTGAGAGAGAGAGAAAGAGAGAGGGACGGCGAGCAAGAAAGAGCAAAGGTCTACTCCGTGAACATGACTGGCGGAGATAGCGCGACTCCCACTGGGTAACAAGCAAAGAAATGTTAAAGATGTTCTTTGGAGAACCCCGCATAAATCCTATGCCTGAAAACCTGATTGTTCTCAAACTTGTTTCACCAAGTACCACCTCAGAAAACACTTGGCTCCCCAAGTACCACCAACAATAACATGCAGTAGCGTAGTAGGTAGAGGAATTCATTAAAAACAAGGCAGTAAAACTATATAACAAATATATCGTAAATTCTGGACTATAAACCGCTACTTTTTTCCGACGTTTTGAACCCTGCGGCTTATAAAACGGTGCGGCCCGGATCATGTGTTGTTATATTCTGTTAGTTTTGGACTCCCTGAGTTCCTGTTTTTGTTCACCCTTGTTTGTTTTTAGTTACCATGGGTGCTTATTGTTTCCACCTGTCTCTGATTGGTGCTCGAGACGCTCACCTGTTTCCCAAGCCCTAATCAGCCCTATTCTGTTAGTTTTGGACTCCCTGAGTTCCTGTTTTTGTGCACCCTTGTTTGTTTTTAATTACCATGGGTGCTTATTGTTTCCACCTGTCTCTGATTGGTGCTCGAGACGCTCACCTGTTTCCCAAGCCCTAATCAGCCCTATTCTGTTAGTTTTGGACTCCCTGAGTTCCTGTTTTTGTGCACCCTTGTTTGTTTTTAATTACCATGGGTGCTTATTGTTTCCACCTGTCTCTGATTGGTGCTCGAGACGCTCACCTGTTTCCCAAGCCCTAATCAGCCCTATTCTGTTAGTTTTGGACTCCCTGAGTTCCTGTTTTTGTTCACCCTTGTTTGTTTTTAGTTACCATGGGTGCTTATTGTTTCCACCTGTCTCTGATTGGTGCTCGAGACGCTCACCTGTTTCCCGAGCCCTAATCAGAGGGACTATTTAATCCTGCCTTTGCCGGTCAGTCGGCCTGGCTTCATTGTTTGCTTCATGCCACAGTATTCCGTATCTCTAGTCTATGCTTTAGCTTTAGCGTCCAGTGCGATCGGCTTGTTTTCTGTTTTTGTACTTCTTTGATTTTTGAGGAATAAATCATGTTCATACCTGCATGCCTTGTCCGGAGTTGTCCGTCTGCATCCCGAGGGGAACGAACTGCGACCCCCCCTGCCATAATAGATTTTTATAATGCAAATAGTAATAAAAAACCAAACAAGCTAAGACACCGACCTGTTGTGCTATTGTTTGTGCTATGGGTGCAGTGCCCTTCTGTTGAGACTGAGCTTTCAATTGCTGCTCCATATTCTAACCGTCCGTAGCGTTTTTCTACTGGTATGGATTCTCCATTCATCACTCCAAGCAACGTTGGTAAGTTTTTACAATATAACTAAAACAATTCTTACTTACTAAACCTTCCCATGTGTGATGTCTGTAGGAGTGTTTTTGTCAGGTTCAAACACTGATGACATCTATTAAAACAGACGAGAAGCAAGGAATCATGCAGAGACAGAGTAAAATTTTGCTCAATTGAGGAAATATGTAATTCGGGCTGTACTCTAGTTACAGATCCAAACTTCGCTCTGAAGTCTAGCCCACGTGCTTCGTCTATTTTTTTGGGAGGTCTCTGGTTACATCACTGAAGCTGTCGCTGAGGGAATGGGGTTAATCTCGACAGCTCCAGTTAGACAAGATGATTATACAAGAAATGCAAATGTGTTGACGCTGGTGATATCGCCTTGTCTCTGCTCTGTCTGCGTCACGGCGGTGTTCGGCCTTGGCAGTCAGCAGACGTTCCTGGACACAGACACTGATACGAGACTGGCTTGCAATCTTTTGGATTGCCAGCTTTGCACAGACAAAGAAAAATACCACTTCAGCACAATTAATAATAACTATAGCAACGGCCCTTAAGCATAAGAGTTGTGTGATAATATATACATAATTATTCTAACATTTTTCATGTATATTTGTACGTGCTAGCGTATTGTAATGAAGCCTTGTTGGCATGAGCTAATATGCTAACACGCTTACAACGGCATTCTTTTTTTTAAAAAACTGTGCCAGTTTTGTAAATTCACCAAAACATCACCGTGGAGATGTTGAGTCTGTTTAGCTCAGGGGTGCCCAAACTACGGCCCGTAGTAAAGGAATGGCTAAATCAGGCTAGAATTAAAGTTTTAGAATGGCCTCCCCAAAGTCCTGACTTAAATGTGTGGACAATGCTGAAGAAACAAGTCCATGTCAGAAAACCAACACATTTAGCTGAACTGCACCGATTTTGTCAAGAGGAGTGGTCAAAAATTCAACCAGAAGCTTGCCAGAAGCTTGTGGATGGCTACCAAAAGCACCTTATTGCAGTGAAACTTGCCAAGGGACATGTAACTGCACTGGTTTTGGGTTTTGTGCACAGAAGGTTATTGGCATTTTTTTTAGTCGGAATAGACGACTTCCATTGGTAGCTGTCTCGTTCTAGCAGGTTTTTTTTTTTACTATTTAGACAGATATGTGTTCTTGACAAACGAGACTTTAATTCTGCTTACTTAAACAAGCGTTCTACTTCTTTTTCTGTCGGTGCCAAGAAAAAGTCGGAATAGATGACTTCCATCGGTAGCTGTCTCGTTCTAGCAGTTTTTTACTATTTATGTTGTCTTTATAGCGAGTCTTTGACTTGAATTCTGCTTACTTAAACAAGCGTTCTACTTCTTTTTCTGACGGTGCCAAGAAAAAGTCGAAATAGACGACTTCCATCGGTAGCTGCCTCGTTCAACCAGTTTTTTACTATTTAGGTTTTTCTTGATAGCGTGTCTTTGACTTGAATTCTGCTTACTTTAACAAGCGTTCTACTTCTTTTTCTGTCGGTGCCAAGAAAAAGTCGGAATAGACGACTTCCATCGCTAGCTGCCTCGTTCTAGCAGTTTTTTACTATTTATGTTGTCTTTATAGCGAGTCTTTGACTTGAATTCTGCTTACTTAAACAAACGTTCTACTTCTTTTTCTGTCAGTGCCAAGAAAAAGTCGGAATAGACGACTTCCATCGCTAGCTGCCTCGTTCTAGCAGTTTTTTACTATTTATGTTGTCTTTATAGCGAGTCTTTGACTTGAATTCTGCTTACTTAAACAAGCGTTCTACTTCTTTTTCTGTCAGTGCCAAGAAAAAGTCGGAATAGACGACTTCCATCGCTAGCTGCCTCGTTCTAGCAGTTTTTTACTATTTATGTTGTCTTTATAGCGAGTCTTTGACTTGAATTCTGCTTACTTAAACAAGCGTTCTACTTCTTTTTCTGTCTGTGCCAAGAAAAAGTCGGAATAGACGACTTCCATCGGTAGCTGTCTCGTTCTAGCAGTTTTTTACTATTTATGTTGTCTTTATAGCGAGTCTTTGACTTTAATTCTGCTTACTTAAACAAGCGTTCTACTTCTTGTAATATTAACATTGCTGTATGTATACTTTTGGTCACATTTTCAGTAGACCCATAATAAATTCATGAAAGAACCAAACTTCATGAATGTTTTTTGTGACCAACAAGTATGTGCTCTATCACAAAAAAATAAAAAATTGTAGAAATTATTGGAAACTCAAGACAGCCATGACATTATGTCCTTTACAAGTGTATGTACATTTCTGACCACGACTGTAACTGATCTAATAACATGGTCAGAGTGCAGAAGCGTTACCACCGTGATGTCAATCACCGAAAATAGCCAAATGTTTTTGGAGCGCAATATTCAACATGGCTGACTGAATTTGTGGCATTTTGGGATGTTTTAAACAATGTTTTTCCACATACTTTGCGGATTGCAAACACAACTGGATATGGTTTAATGGATGCAATGAAACAGAAATAAGCATATAAAGGCAACTTCTTTTTCCACTCTACTGGTACTTCCTCCCACTTCCAAAGACATGCACCTGGGGATAGGTTGATTGGCAACACTAAATTGGCCCTAGTGTGTGAACGTTGTCTGTCTATTTGTGTTGGCCCTGCGATGAGGTACCCCGCCTTCCGCCCGATTGTAGCTGAGATAGGCTCCAGCACCCCCCTGTTAGAATAATTATGTATATATTATCACACAACTTTTATGCTTAAGGGCCGTTGCTATAATTATTGTCAATTGCGCTGAAGTGATTATGTTTCTTTGTCTGTGCAAAGCTGGCAATCCAAAAGATTGCAAGCCAGTCTCGTATCAGTGTCTGTGTCCAGGAACGCCGTGACGCAGACAGTGCAGAGACAAGGCGATAACACCAGTGTCAACACATTTGCATTTCTTGTATAATCATCTTGTCTAACTGGAGCTGTCGAGATTAACCCCATTCCTTCAGCGACAGCTTCAGTGATGTAACCAGGGACCTCCCAAATAAATAGACCAGGGGCGTCAAACGTACGGGCCGAGGGCCGGATCAGGCCCGCGGACAGGTTTTATCCGGCCCGCGGGATGAGTTTGCTAAGTATAAAAATTAATCTGAACCTTTTGAATGAAAGAAACTGCTGTTCTAAATGTGTCCACTGGATGTCGCAATAGCAATTCTTTGTATCGTTGTAGATGATGCTATATATGTACAAAATAAACAACATGATGTTAGTACATCAGTCGAGGAAAATGATCAAACTACATAAATAACAAACATTTTCATATATTTTTTTTATTTTGATAGATTGAAAATTAACACCAATGATTTGACTGATGAACATTGTCACATAATTTATTCAGAAAATATAAATAACGACAAATAAAGATAGAATACTATTAACTGCAACATGTAAGTGTAAAAAAACAACAACAATATTATGATTTGTACAATTTCAGAATGTGCTTGTTTTATTTTTTTTTAAACAAAGAAAAAGATCTGAAGTTGTCTTTATATTTAAGTTATCGTGCTGTGATTTTACTAGTCCGGCCCATTTGGGAGTAGATTTTTCTCCATGTGGCCCCCGATCTAAAATGAGTTTGACACCCCTGAAATAGACTCTTTGGGAGCAGTGGTTCTTAACCTTGTTGGAGGTACCGAACCCACCAGTTTCATATGCGCATTCACCGAACCCTTCTTTAGTGAAAAATAAGGTGTTTTTTTCTTAATTGAATCTTAATTTATAAATATGAATCATGAAATTATGTTATTATATTAAATAAATACTAATAAATATATATTTTACAAACAGAAAGTTACAGGAATGTACACATGATCCCATGTTTACATCTCATTGTGCAACATGTGAATGTTTTAGTGGGAACTAAATGCGATATCTGAAAGGGGTGCAAATTATTTCCAAAGCAGGAACCCCACCCAGACATACAATACTAGTGCACAGCTCATGAAAAACAATATTTTTTGTTATTGTTATTGTAAGTGGGCCAAAACACTTATATTAGAAAATAAGCTAATGGAAATGACTGCTGTCATTTGATTATAATAATAAAACATTTAACTTGTTATTTAGTCAGGTTTGGGACAGGTGTGCTGCTTGTTCACCCCCCTGGGAGGTGAGGGGAGCAGTGGGCAGCAGCGGTGCCGCGCCCGGGAATCATTTTGGTGATTTAACCCCCAATTCCAACCCTTGATGCTGAGTGCCAAGCAGGGAGGTAATGGGTCCAATTTTTTTATAGTCTTTGGTATGACTCGGCCGGGGGTTTGAACTCACAACCTACCGATCTCAGGGCGGACTAGAGGGAACATTGTTTGGGGGTATCCATAATACGTCGATAGGGAAAAGTTTTTATTTACACGATGAGTCGGGTGTGTCTTGACCTCCGCGGCGGAGGCTCCACCGAACCCCTAGGGTTCGATCGAACCCAGGTTAAGAACCACTGAAATAGAGGAAGCACGTGGGCTAGACTTCAGAGCGAAGTTTGGATCTTTAACTAGAGTACAGCCCAAATAACGTATTTCCTCAATTGAGCAAAATTTAACCCTGTCTCTGCATGATTCCTTGCTTCTCGTCTGTTTTAATAGATGTCATCAGTGTTTGAACCTGACACCCCCGCGATCCCGAAGGGAATAAGCGGTAGAAAATGAACGGATGGGTGGTACTTTAACTTAGTTTTTAAACACGAGGAGAGAGACCTTGTGACTAATTGCTATTAATTATTTAAATGTGATTGAAGTGATACAATTTTTATTATGACAGCACTACTAAAAACATCTAATTATGTGCATTGAAAAGAAATGCAGTGTGGAGATAATTTGCGGACTTTTCTCCATAAAATGAATAAAATAAGATAAAAAGATGGCAGTATTTGTTCTGGATTAGCAGGAGTTTGTACTCGCGATGTTGCCAGATCACTTTTTGAGAGGTTTCCATGACAGATGGTGACAAGCATCAGGTCAGGGAGAGACGGCGGGTTTTTCGGAGAGACTCTCTGGGGAGAGCGAGACGACGTTTCCACTGCTCATTGCAGCTTCAAACAGAACTCCGAAAATTCTAGAATTCTAGAAACGTTTAATCCACATTTCGTTTTATTCCAGGGGGGTTTAATGTTACGAGATACAAGGTGGTAGTGACATTTCATAACATTTCTTTCCGTCTCATCGCAGTCATGGAGTCGCCAATGTGTGCTGCCGCTGTGCTCCCATGCTCATCTTCAGAGTCAGTCAGCGGGAATGCAGACGAATGTAATGACAGGGTTGCAGGCTGCAGCCCGGCGTATCTAATATGAATCTGTCAGGTTATCACACATGGTCTATTGATCCTCCAAACCTGGCCTGCTTTCTTTCCTCGTTCCAGATTGAAGGTTTTGCAGCACGGGTAACAAAAAAAAAAAAAAAAACGGAACGTTGTGGAAAATGGGGGAGTCGGCGGAATGTATAATTAATGGTGTTATTCAACATTTTGACTTGGGGCAAAAAAAAAAAAATTGGCCAGGGGCTAAAAGTAGCATGTAAAGTACAAAACCCAAAACCGGTGAAGTTGGCATGCTGTGTAAATGGTAAATAAAAACAGAATACAATGATTTGCAAATCCTTTTCAACTTATATTCAATTGAATAGACTGCAAAGACAATATACTTAATGTTCAAACTGAGAAACTATTTTTTTGGCAAATAATCATTACGTTGGACTTTAATGGCAGCAACAAATTGCAAAAAAGTTTGCGCAGGGGCATTTTTACCACTGTGTTACATGGCCTTTCCTTTTAAACAACACTCAGTAAACGTTTGGGAACAGAGGAGACACATTTTTGAAGCTTTTCAGGTGGAATTCTTTCCCATTCTTGCTTGATGTACAGTTTAAGTTGTTCAACAGTCCGGGGGTCTCCGTTGTGGTATTTTAGGCTTCATAATGAACCACACATTTTCAATGGGAGACAGGTCTGGACTACAGGCAGGCCAGTCTAGTACCCGCACTCTTTTACTATGAAGCCACGTTGATGTAACACGTGGCTTGGCATAGTCTTGCTGAAATAAGCAGGGGCGTCCATGATAACGTTGCTTGGATGGCAACATATGTTGCTCCAAAACCTGTATGTACCTTTCAGCATTAATGGTGCATTCACAGATGTGTAAGTTACCCATGTCTTGGGCACTAATTCACCCCCATACCATCACAGATGCTGGCTTTTCAACTTTGCGCCTATAACAGTTCTTTTCCACCGTTTCCAAAAACAATTTGAAATGTGGACTCTCTCAGACCGCAGAACAATTTGCATCAGTCCATCTTAGATGAGCTCGGGCCCAGCGAAGCCGGCGGCGTTTCTGGGTGTTGTTGATAAATGGCTTCGGCTTTGCATATTAGAGTTTTAACTTGCACTTACAGATGTAGCGACAAACTGCAGTTACTGACAATGGTTTTTCTGAAGTGTTCCTGAGCCCATGTGGTGATATCCTTTACACACCGATGTCGCTTTTTGATGCAGTACCGCCTGAGGGATCAAAGGTTTTGTGTATTCAATGTTACCTAAATTCCTTGCAATAGCTCGTTGAGAAATGTTGTTCTTAAACTGTGCGATAATTTGCTCACGCATTTGTTGACAAAGTGGTGACCCTCGCCCCATCCTTGTTTGTGAATGACTGAGCATTTCATGGAAGCTGCTTTTATACCCAATCATGGCACCCACCTGTTCCCAATTAGCCTGCTCACCTGTGGGATGTTCCAAATAAGTGTTTGATGAGCATTCCTCAACTCTCTGTCTTTTTTGCCACTGGTGCCAGCTTTTTTGAAACATGTTGCAGGCTTTAAAATCCAAATGAGCTAATATTTGCAAAAAATATTAACGTTTTCCAGTTTGAACATTAAATATCTTGTCTTTGCAGTCTATTCAATTGAATATAAATTGAAAAGGATTTACAAATTATTGTATTCTCTTTTTATTCACGATTTACACAACGTGCCAACTGCACTGGTTTTGGGTTTTGTGCACAGAAGGTTATTGGCATTTTTTTCAGTCGGAATAGACGACTTCCATTGGTAGCTGTCTCGTTCTAGCAGGTTTTTTTTTTACTATTTAGACAGATGTGGGTTCTTGACAAACGAGACTTTAATTCTGCTTACTTAAACAAGCGTTCTACTTCTTTTTCTGTCGGTGCCAAGAAAAAGTCGGAATAGACGACTTCCATCGGTAGCTGTCTCGTTCTAGCAGTTTTTTACTATTTATGTTGTCTTTATAGCGAGTCTTTGACTTGAATTCTGCTTACTTAAACAAGCGTTCTACTTCTTTTTCTGTCGGTGCCATGAAAAAGTCGGAATAAACGACTTCCATCGGTAGCTGCCTCATTCTAGCAGTTTTTTACTATTTAGGTTTTTCTTGATAGCGAGTCTTTGACTTGAATTCTGCTTACTTAAAAAAGCGTTCTACTTCTTTTTCTGTCGGTGCCAAGAAAAAGTCGGAATAGACGACTTCCATCGGTAGCTGCCTCGTTCTAGCAGTTTTTTACTATTTAGGTTTTTCTTGATAGCTAGTCTTTGACTTGAATTCTGCTTACTTAAACAAGCGTTCTACTTCTTTTTCTGTCGGTGCCAAGAAAAAGTCGGAATAAACGACTTCCATCGGCAGCTGCCTCATTCTAGCAGTTTTTTACTATTTAGGTTTTTCTTGATAGCTAGTCTTTGACTTGAATTCTGCTTACTTAAACAAGCGTTCTACTTATTTTTCTGACGGTGCCAAGAAAAAGTTGGAATAGACGACTTCCATCGCTAGCTGCCTCGTTCTAGCAGTTTTTTACTATTTATGTTGTCTTTATAGCGAGTCTTTGACTTGAATTCTGCTTACTTAAACAAACGTTCTACTTCTTTTTCTGTCAGTGCCAAGAAAAAGTCGGAATAGACGACTTCCATCGCTAGCTGCCTCGTTCTAGCAGTTTTTTACTATTAATGTTGTCTTTATAGCGAGTCTTTGACTTGAATTCTGCTTACTTAAACAAACGTTCTACTTCTTTTTCTGTCAGTGCCAAGAAAAAGTCGGAATAGACGACTTCCATCGCTAGCTGCCTCGTTCTAGCAGTTTTTTACTATTTATGTTGTATTTATAGCGAGTCTTTGACTTGAATTCTGCTTACTTAAACAAACGTTCTACTTCTTTTTCTGTCGGTGCCAAGAAAAAGTCGGAATAGACGACTTCCATCGGTAGCTGCCTCGTTCTAGCAGTTTTTTTACTATTTATGTTGTCTTTATAGCGAGTCTTTGACTTGAATTCTGCTTACTTAAACAAGCGTTCTACTTCTTTTTCTGTCGGTGCCAAGAAAAAGTCGGAATAGACGACTTCCATCGCTAGCTGCCTCGTTCTAGCAGTTTTTTACTATTTATGTTGTCTTTATAGCGAGTCTTTGACTTGAATTCTGCTTACTTAAACAAGCGTTCTACTTCTTTTTCTGTCGGTGCCAAGAAAAAGTCGGAATAAACGACTTCCATCGGTAGCTGCCTCGTTCTAGCAGTTTTTTACTATTTATGTTGTCTTTATAGCGAGCTTTGACTTGAATTCTGCTTACTTAAACAAACGTTCTACTTCTTTTTCTGTCAGTGCCAAGAAAAAGTCGGAATAGACGACTTCCATCGGTAGCTGCCTCATTGTAGCAGTTTTTTACTATTTAGGTTTTTCTTGATAGCGAGTCTTTGACTTGAATTCTGCTTACTTTAACAAGCGTTCTACTTATTTTTCTGTCGGCGGTGAGAAAAAGTCGGAATAGACGACTTCCATCGGTAGCTGCCTCATTCTAGCAGTTTTTTACTATTTAGGTTTTTCTTTATAGCGAGTCTTTGACTTGAATTCTGCTTACTTTAACAAGCGTTCTACTTATTTTTCTGTCGGCGGTGAGAAATAGTCGGAATAGACGACTTCCATCGGTAGCTGCCTCGTTCTAGCAGTTTTTTACTATTTAGGTTTTTCTTGATAGCGAGTCTTTGACTTGAATTCTGCTTACTTAAACAAGCGTTCTACTTCTTTTTCTGACGGTGCCAAGAAAAAGTCGAAATAGACGACTTCCATCGGTAGCTGCCTCGTTCAACCAGTTTTTTACTATTTAGGTTTTTCTTGATAGCGTGTCTTTGACTTGAATTCTGCTTACTTTAACAAGCGTTCTACTTCTTTTTCTGTCGGTGCCAAGAAAAAGTCGGAATAGACGACTTCCATCGCTAGCTGCCTCGTTCTAGCAGTTTTTTACTATTTATGTTGTCTTTATAGCGAGTCTTTGACTTGAATTCTGCTTACTTAAACAAACGTTCTACTTCTTTTTCTGTCAGTGCCAAGAAAAAGTCGGAATAGACGACTTCCATCGCTAGCTGCCTCGTTCTAGCAGTTTTTTACTATTTATGTTGTCTTTATAGCGAGTCTTTGACTTGAATTCTGCTTACTTAAACAAGCGTTCTACTTCTTTTTCTGTCAGTGCCAAGAAAAAATCGGAATAGACGACTTCCATCGCTAGCTGCCTCGTTCTAGCAGTTTTTTACTATTTATGTTGTCTTTATAGCGAGTCTTTGACTTGAATTCTGCTTACTTAAACAAGCGTTCTACTTCTTTTTCTGTCGGTGCCAAGAAAAAGTCGGAATAGACGACTTTCATCGGTAGCTGTCTCGTTCTAACAGTTTTTTACTATTTTTGTTGTCTTTATAGCGAGTCTTTGACTTGAATTCTGCTTACTTAAACAAGCTTTCTACTTATTTTTCTGTCGGCGGTGAGAAAAAGTCGGAATAGACGACTTCCATCGGTAGCTGCCTCGTTCTAGCAGTTTTTTACTATTTAGGTTTTTCTTGATAGCGAGTCTTTGGCTTTAATTCTGCTTACTTAAACAAGCATTCCACTTCTTTTTCTGTTGGTGCCAAGAAAAAGTCGGAATAGACGACTTCCATCGGTAGCTGCCTCATTCTAGCAGTTTTTTACCATTTAGGTTCTTCTTTCTTTATCTTGACAAGCGAGTCTTTGACTTGAATTCTGCGTACTTAAACAAGCTTACTACTTCTTTTTCTGTCGGTGCCAAGAAGGAACAAAAAGCCGTTAACCCTTTAACGCATAAACACATGCATCGCGACATTCTGAACACCTATTTTTGCCCCGACTGTGCTGCAGAACCACACACCCTCGGGGGTGTTAAACCTTGGAAGTCGCAATGTTTTCCTGTATTAATCACGGCTAACGGGAGGCCTGTCTGACTTGATAATAGCTTACAAGCTCTTTTTGAGCCCATCACATCTGCTGAAGCCTCCTGACATACAAGGTCTTTTCAAGAATAAATTTGTCCTGCGCTTTTTTTCTGAACAGTGCACGTGTCCTGGGGGCTGCACGCCCTCGCCAATTTGAATCTGTTTGCCTAATTAATAAATGTTAGCGCTTAATAAGTTGTGACAGAAAATTAATGGCCCTGGCCAGGCCGGGTGTGTGAAGGTCATGGTGGAGGCTGATAGATGATGGTTTAATTGCTTTTTTTTTTTTTTACTCAACTGCAGTCATTTAGCCAAGCACAACATCCTGAAAGCTTCCAGATGGCCAATTCCAGCAATTGAATTTAGAAACACTGTTTTAGATGTTCTCTGTCAAAACTAAAGTATTTCAGTTATTTCATATGAATGAAAGATTTGCTTTTGCCATATTTTTTTTGGGGCCATAGGGCAATGAGCGGGTCTAGTCAGGTCTGTTTTCATACAAAAGGCAGATTTTTTTTTTCGACATTAAAACACTTCCTTGTGGTCTACGTAACATGTAATGGTGGTTCTTTGGTCAAAATGTTGCATAGATTATGTTTTACAGACCATCTTCAAGCCGCTTTCTGACCTTCTCTACAGGATGTGCTGTTTTGTGGGCGGTCTTATTTACGTGCCTCCACTTCGACAGCTCGACAGCGTCTTCTCCCGAATGTAAAAATTCAGTCACTTTTTGTAGCGGATATATTTCTCAGATTTAACTCACTTTTCTCAGATTAAGCACATTTTCATCACATTTAAGTTTAAACTAAATATTGACTCTAAATATTATATATACAGTCGTGGTCAAAAGTTTACATACACTTGTAAAGAACATCATGTCATGGCTGTCTTGAGTTTCCTACGGAGCCCCTAAAGGGACATGGGGGAAATTTTTTTTTAATATATATATTTTTATTTTTGTATTTTTTATTTTTTAGCTATGTATCTCGTGCACAAGAGAAACTATCTCATGCGCATGAGAAACATGTCTAAAAAATTATACATTATTTAAAACATTTTTTTTTAGACATGTATCTCGTGCGCACGAGAAAGTTTCTTGTGCGCATGAGATAGATTCTCGTGCGCATGAGATACATGTCTAAAAAAATAAAATTAAAAAAATAAATATTTAAATTTTTATTTTTATAACTTTATAAAAAATTATATTATAATAACATTTTTTATAATTTTATTTTATTTTATAAAGTTTCTCGTGCGCACGAGATACATGTCTAAAAAAATAAAAATAAAATAAAAAATACATTATTTAAAACAAATTTTTTTTTAGACATGTATCTCGTGCGCATGAGATAGATTCTCGTGCGCACGAGATACATGTCTAAAAATTTTTTTTTTTTAAATTATACATTATTTAAAAAACATTTTTTTTAGACATGTATCTCGTGCGCACGAGAAAGTTTCTTGTGTGCATGAGATAGATTCTCGTGCGCATGAGATACATGTCTAAAAAAATAAAATAAAAAAAATAAATATTAAAATTTTTATTTTTATAACTTTATAAAAAAATTATATTATAACAACATTTTTTATAATTTTATTTTATTTAATAAAGTTTCTCGTGCGCACGAGATACATGTCTAGAAAAAAAAAATTAAAAAAAATTATACATTTAAAATTTTTTTTTTTTTTTTAAATTATTCATTATTTAAAAAACATTTTTTTTAGACATGTATCTCGTGCGCACGAGAAAGTTTCTTGTGCGCATAAGATAGATTTTCGTGCCCACGAGATACATGTCTAAAAAATAAAAAAAAAAAAAAAAATATTAAAAATTGTATTTTTTATTTTCATAACTTTATAAATAATTATATTATAATAAAAACATTTATAATTGTATTTTATTTTATAAAGTTTCTCGTGTGCACGAGATAAATGTCTAAAAAAAAAATGTTTTTAAATAAAAAATTTTAACAAATTATAACAATTTATTTTCCCCCCCCATATCCTTTTAGGGGCTCCGTAGTTTCCAATAATTTCTACAATTCTTGTTTTTTGTGTGATAGAGTGATTGGAGCACATACTTGTTGGTCAACAAAAAAAATTCATGAAGTTTGGTTCTTTTATGAATTTATTATGGGTCTACTGAAAATGTGACCAAATCTGCTGGGTCAAAAGTATACTGTGGGGGGGCGTGGCCTGCGGGCCTGCAGCGAAGCAGGGTGTGCCGGACCGGCTTCGAGATCAGCGACAGGTGCGTAGATGACACAGGTGAGAGTGTTTGTCTGATCACCTGTCGCTCTGTTAAAGGCAGCCGTCGGGAAGGAGAGAGGAGAGTTGTTGGTGGTGGAGAATTGGCAGTCGGAGCACGAGCGAGAGGGAGAGCGGAGACGGTGGGAAAACCATTCGTGTGCTCACGGGCGATTTTGACAGACACAAGACATTTGCTGAAAAGCATAAAAGAACATTTATTGTAAAATAAATCATTGTGTGCAAAGAGGATTGAAGCTGTCATGTCCGTCATTGGTGGTCCAAGGAACCCGGAGGGAGGAAGACCTCCACATTTGGTTTGTCCTCGTGCGTAAACTTACGGATCATGGTTTTCAGCGTCTTATTTAGCCGCTCCACCAACCCATCTGTTTGTGGTTTGAAGGCCACGCCCCCCCACATATACATACAGCAATGTTAATATTTGGTTACATGTCCCTTGGCAAGTTTCACTGCAAGTAAGCACTTTTGGTAGCCATCCACAAGCTAAATGTTGAATTCTTGACCACTCCTCTTGACAAAATTGGTGCAGTTCAGCTAAATGTGTTGGTTTTCTGACATGGACTTGTTTCTTCAGCATTGTCCACACGTTTAAGTCAGGACTTTGGGAGGGCCATTCTAAAACTTTCATTCTAGCCTGATTTAGCCATTCCTCTACCACTTTTGAAATGTGTTTGGGGTCATTGTCCTGTTGGAACACCCAACTGCGCCCAAGACCCAACCTCCGGGCTGATGATTTTAGGTTGTCCTGAAGAATTTGGAGGTAATCCTCCTTTTTCATTGTCCCATTTACTCTCTGTAAAGCACCAGTTCCATTGGCAATAAAACAGGCCCAGAGCATAATACTACCACCACCATGCTTGACGGTAGGGATGGTGTTCCTGGGATTAAAGGCCTCACCTTTTCTCCTCCCAACATATTGCTGGGTATTGTGGCCAAACAGCTCCATTTTTGTTTCATCTGACATCACATGGACAAAGATAAGACCTTCTGGAGGAAAGTTCTGTGGTCAGATGAAACCCATCCATCCATTTTCTACCGCTTGTCCCGTTCGGGGTCACAGGGTGCTGGAGCCTATCTTAGCTGCACTCGGGCGGAAGGCGGGGTACACCCTGGACAAGTCGCCACCTCATCACAGGTCAGATGAAACAAAAATGTTAAATCTAAATCCAAATGTGAGCGCTAGATGTTAAATGTGAGCGTTAAATGTTAAATCTAAACCTAAATCTTGAATCTAGACCTAAACGTTGAATCTAGACCTAAATGTTGAATGTAAAACTAAATGTTAAATCTAAACCTAAATGTTAAATCTAGACCTAAATGTTGAATCTAAACCTAAATGTTGAATCTAAACCTAAATGTTGAATCTAAACCTAAATGTTAAATCTAGACCTAAATGTTGAATCTAAACCTAAATGTTGAATCTAGACCTAAACGTTGAATCTAGACCTAAATGTTGAATGTAAACCTAAATGTTAAATCTAAACCTAAATGTTAAATCTAGACCTAAATGTTGAATCTAAACTTAAATGTTGAATCTAAACCTAAATGTTAAATCTAAACCTAAATGTTACATCTACACCTAAATGTTGAATCTAAACCTAAATGTTGAATCTAAACCTAAATGTTAAATCTAAACCTAAATGTTACATCTAGACCTAAATGTTGAATCCAAACCTAAATGTTGAATCTAAACCTAAATGTTACACCTAAACCTAAATGTTAAATCTAGACCTAAATGTTGAATCCAAACCTAAATGTAGAATCTAAACCTAAATGCTACATCTAGACCTAAATGTTGAATCTAAACCTAAATGTTTAATCTAAACCTAAATGTTAAATCTAAACCTAAATGTTGAATCTAAACCTAAATGTTACATCTTGACCTAAATGTTGAATCTAAACCTAAATGTTACATCTAGACCTAAATGTTGAATCTAAACCTAAATGTTGAATCTAAACCTAAATGTTAAATCTAAACCTAAATGTTGAATCAAAGCCTAAATGTTATATCTAGACCTAAATGTTAAATCTAAACCTAAATGTTGAATCCAAACCTAAATGTTACATCTAAACCTAAATGTTGAATCTAAACCTAAATGTTACATCTAGACCTAAATGTTACATCTAAACCTAAATGTTGAATCTAAACCTAAATGTTGAATCTAAAGCTAAATGTAGAATCAAAACCTAAATGCTACATCTAGACCTAAATATTGAATCTAAACCTAAATGTTGAAGCTAAACCTAAATGCTACATCTAGACCTACATGTTGAATCTAAAGCTAAATGTAGAATCAAAACCTAAATGCTACATCTAGACCTAAATATTGAAGCTAAACCTAAATGCTACATCTAGACCTAAATGTTGAATCTAAACCTAAATGTTGAATCTAAACCTAAATGTTGAATCTAAACCTAAATGTTACATTTAGACCTAAATGTTAAATGTAAACCTAAATGTTGAATCTAAACCTAAATGTTGAATCTAAACCTAAATGTTACATCTAGACCTAAATGTTGAATCTAAACCTAAATGTTCAATATAAACCTAAATGTTACATCCAAACCTAAATGTTGAATCTAAACCTAAATGTTACATCTAGACCTAAATGTTACATCTAGACCTAAATGTTGAATCTAAACCTAAATTTTATATCTAAACCTAAATGTTACATCTAGACCTAATTGTTACATCTAGACCTAAATGTTGAATCTAAACCTAAATTTTGAATCTAAACCTAAATGTTGAATTTAAATGATAAATGTAAATCTTAATTCTTTAATGTGACCGCCAAATGTTAAATCCAAACCAAAACATTAAATCTAAACCTAAAGGTTTATTATAAATTGTAGATGTAAATGTGCGCGCTAAATGTTAAATGTAAACCTATATGTTAAATCTAAATCTATATCTAAATGTGAGTGCTAAATTACTCGCCAAATGTAAAAATTAATATTTATAGAATGTCAATATTCCACCAATCCGACGCCTCTCAGCCGCGGAAGAAGGGAACATGACAGATGCTTCATGACAAATAATGCCCAAAAAATGGCATCTTTTAAAAAAAAAAAGTTAGCTCCAAACCTAGCCAAAGTTGTAGTCAAAAAATTTGGCCAGGAGGACGGCTTTGGCACGTAATTAAGACCGTTCATAAAACGGCACATCCGTCAAAAAGAGGCTTGAAGATGGTCTGTAAAACAAAATCTATGCAAGATTTTGAGCAAAGAAGACCACAAGGAAGTGTTTTAAAGGTAGGAAAAAAATCATAATATGACCGCTGTCAATAAAATTAAAGTGCAAATTAAAATACAGCTTAACCAATTTACTTTCTGCGCTTTAAAAACGTATCTTTGAGTTTAGCTCCATACTTCTTCTGTTTGTTTGATATAGTCATTACTGCCACAAGTGGTGGAAAAGTGTATTGCAGCTGAGTGCCCCTGCAGCCCATCCAAACAACAGCTGAGAAATATATATTTTTTGCGGCCCTCTAAGGGGCGCTGGCGGTCCAACAATAGGCTCTACTGTAAAGTTCAAAACACTGAAAATCCACAAGGAAGTTTTTTAGATGTAGAAAAAAAAAATCATAATATGCATGTTCTTTTGTATTGTTGTGCCGTAGGTTAGAGTTCTTGGTGCACCCAAAGGGAGATAGGTTACCTCAGAGATGAAGCATTTTCTTATGGAATGTACAAAACTTGGCATGGGTTAGGGTTCAAAAGTTTTTAAAGAAGTTTTGGTCTGTAAGGGAAAAACTTTTTGACTGACACCAGCAAGAAGTTACATTTCTGATCCAGTTCCATAAACACGTACAAAAAAAAGATAATGAATGATATTAAAATGTAGGGTTTATTGCTAGGGAAACATGTTTCGACAGCGTCACAAATTAATTTAGAAGGAACGAAACAGATAAGAAATAAAATCATGCGACCTGGATGAATGGAACTATTTTATTTATGGGTACATTTTTGTTTTTAATTCAAAATTAAAGGTAACTACAACATTTTGTCAATAAATATTATGTATTTCATACTACATTTGGTTGAAATTGAGCAAATCTGTCTCTTTTTTCTTAACTAAAAAAACAATTTGCAAGTACAAAAACTATTTTCTGCAAGTAGAAAAAAAACAATTTGCTAGTAAAAAAAAAATCAATTCTTTAATCAAAAAACAATTTGCAAGTATACAAACAATTTTCTTCGATTAAAAAAAAGCTCACGGTATAAAAACAATTTTATTTTATTTAAAAAAAACGATTTGCAAGAATAAAACTAATTTTCTTTCATTAAAAACGATTTGCAAGTATAAAAACACATTTCTGCAAGTAAAAAAAAAAGATTTGCAAATAAAAAAAACTTTTTTTCAATTAAAAAACGATTTGCAAGTATAAAAACAATTTTCTTTGATCAAAAATACAATTTGCAAGCATCAAGAATATTTTCTTTAATTAAAACGATTCACAAGCATAAACATATTTTTTAAATTGAAATAAAAAGAATATTTTTGTTAGGATCCGCTGCTCGGATCACAATTTGTTTACACTTTTGCGTCACGTGTTTGTTTCTGTTGCCATGACTGCAGATTTTACTCACCTGCCTCTGATCAGCGTTCGGGACGCGCACCTGTTGCCCGAGCACTGATCAGAGGGCTATTTAGTCTTTGCCCGGGCCTCACTCGGCCTGGCTTCCTAATTTGCTTTCATGCAACAACTAACGACCACCTTGTTTCCTGTTAGCTCTCATGCTATATTATTTTGCTTACTAGCTCCCACGCTAGTCGTTTTTGTTTTTCTCTTGTCTGATTTAGTTCTAAAATAAATCATTTTTCTACCTGCAAGCTGTGTCCGAGCCCGTCTGCATCCTTGGGAGAACACCTCGCACCACGACGCGACCCGGTCGTTTCAGTAGGAAGCCAGCAGCAAGAAGTTCTCCCGCAACGAGCACGTCGGAGGAGATGGACGAAGGTGCGTGGATGGTGTTGCGAGCAATGGAGGCGGAGACTCTCCGCTATTCCCCCTCGGAGCGCCAGGACCTGATATGGGGTCCTAACGGAAAGTTGGTCCCAATCCACTCCGTTTGGCCCGAGGACATCGCCACACCTCCGCACCACCGGACGCGTCAGCGAAGACGGAAGCCACCAAAGAGGTCTTCACTTCGCTGCCAAGACGCGCCACTCCCACAGACTCCTCCACCGGTACACAGTAAGCAATATTCAGCCCAAGATTCACCTCTTCAAAGGTCTGTTAATCTCATCAACTACCTTACCGAAGACTGTTATGACTGGCCTGTCAATCACTGGGACTGCAGCGATGACGTCATTCCGCCGGCACCCCCTGATGACACGCCGCTTGATGACGTTGTCCCGTCCATTTTGGATGACGTCATAGACAAAGACTTTTTTAGACATCATGTCAATTCTTCCTGCCAGCCATTTTCAAGTAACCTTAACTCTGCGATTAATCATTATCAGGACATTTTTTTAAGGACTAAGTCTAGTCAGTCCCAGTCTCAAGTGTGGGGTGACAATAGACAGTTTGGACAATTTAGAGGAGAGGATTCAGCCCTCCCCCTGACCACCCTCCACCCACCCTTGAAGACGGTTCCAGTCCGCAAGGAGCGCGTCTGGGATCCGCTTCTTGAGGGGGGGGCTAGTACTGGGAGCTGTGCGAGTGGGGTGGCACAACGGCGTGCTAAGCCGCAACCTCCTGCTCGGCCACCGCCACCAGTCCGACGGCCTGCTAAGCCGCAACCGCCAGCTAGGCCACCTGCACCTAAGCTAGCGCCAAGGCTAAGGCTAGCACCAGCTCCACCACAGGTTCCAATACCTGCACCTCGGCTGGTTCCCACACCAGTACCTGCACCTCGACTGGTTCTCACACCAGTACCTGCACCTCGGCTGGTTCCCACACCAGTACCTGCACCTCGGCTGGTTCCCGCACCAGTACCTGCACCTCGGCTGGTTCCCGCACCAGTACCTGCACCTCGGCTGGTTCCCGCACCAGTACCTGCACCTCGGCTGGTTCCCGCACCAGTACCTGCACCTCGGCTGGTTCCCGCACCAGTACCTGCACCACGACTGGTTCTCGCACCAGTACCTGCACCATGACTGGTTCTCGCACCAGTACCTGCACCACGACTGGTTCTCGCACCAGTACCTGCACCACGACTGGTTCTCGCACCAGTACCTGCACCACGACTGGTTCTCGCACCAGTACCTGCACCACGACTGGTTCTCGCACCAGTACCTGCACCACGACTGGTTCTCGCACCAGTACCTGCACCACGACTGGTTCTCGCACCAGTACCTGCACCACGACTGGTTCTCGCACCAGTACCTGCACCACGACTGGTTCTCGCACCAGTACCTGCACCACGACTGGTTCTCGCACCAGTACCTGCACCACGACTGGTTCTCGCACCAGCACCGGCTGCCACGACAGCGACTCCGGCTGCCACGACAGCGACTCCGGCTGCCACGACAGCGACTCCGGCTGCCACGACAGCGACTCCGGCTGCCACGACAGCGACTCCGGCTGCCACGACAGCGACTCCGGCTGCCACGACAGCGACTCCGGCTGCCACGACAGCGACTCCGGCTGCCACGACAGCGACTCCGGCTGCCACGACAGCGACTCCTGCTGCCACGACAGCGACTCCTGCTGCCACGACAGCGACTCCTGCTGCCACGACAGCGACTCCGGCTGCCACGACAGCGACTCCTGCTGCCACGACAGCGACTCCTGCTGCCACGACAGCGACTCCTGCTGCCACGACAGCGACTCCTGCTGCCACGACAGCGACTCCTGCTGCCACGACAGCGACTCCGGCTGCCACGACAGCGACTCCTGCTGCCACGACAGCGACTCCTGCTGCCACGACAGCGACTCCTGCTGCCACGACAGCGACTCCTGCTGCCACGACAGCGACTCCGGCTGCCACGACAGCGACTCCTGCTGCCACGACAGCGACTCCTGCTGCCACGACAGCGACTCCTGCTGCCACGACAGCGACTCCGGCTGCCACGACAGCGACTCCGGCTGCCACGACAGCGACTCCGGCTGCCACGACAGCGACTCCGGCTGCCACGACAGCGACTCCCACGGCGACATCTCAGCGACCTCGAGTGGTCCGGCGGCGCAAGCGGAAAGCAGGTCCCCGCATGCAGCCCTCGAGGACTCAGAGGCTACTGAGATTCTGGCGCCACTCACGCCCACCTTCTCGGCGGCCACGAATGTGGCCTTACCGTGGTCGCCCGCCTCGCCCGCCTCGCCAGCGGCGGCGGCGTTCCATTCGCCGCCGCCACCTGACCCTTCCCCGGTGGATTCGGGGACACGTGGCCTGGCGACCCACCACCAAGTCACCCCCCCGCCCGCCCTTGACTCATGAACTATTGCTTGTTTTTTTTGGGTTCCAGTTGTTTTTTTGTTTTCAAGGGACATCTGGAATCTGTCCTTTTAGGGGGGGGTACTGTTAGGATCCGCTGCTCGGATCACAATTTGTTTACACTTTTGCGTCACGTGTTTGTTTCTGTTGCCATGACTGCAGATTTTACTCACCTGCCTCTGATCAGCGTTCGGGACGCGCACCTGTTGCCCGAGCACTGATCAGAGGGCTATTTAGTCTTTGCCCGGGCCTCACTCGGCCTGGCTTCCTAATTTGCTTTCATGCAACAACTAACGACCACCTTGTTTCCTGTTAGCTCTCATGCTATATTATTTTGCTTACTAGCTCCCACGCTAGTCGTTTTTGTTTTTCTCTTGTCTGATTTAGTTCTAAAATAAATCATTTTTCTACCTGCAAGCTGTGTCCGAGCCCGTCTGCATCCTTGGGAGAACACCTCGCACCACGACGCGACCCGGTCGTCTCAATTTTAAGTATAAACAAAATTTTCTTTGATTGAAAAAACGATTTACAAGTATAAAAACTATTTTCTGCAAGTAAAAAAACTATTTACAAGTAAAAAAAACATTTTTCTTTAATCAAAAAACTATTTGCAAGTATACCAACTAATTTCTTCGATTAAAAAAAGTTTATTGGATATAAAAACAATTTTCCTTTAATAAAAAAACGATTTGCATGCATATAAAACTCATTTTATTTAATTAATAAACGATTTGCAAGTATAAAAACTATTTACTGCAAGTAAAAAAAAAAAGATTCACAATTTAACAATATATAATTTCTTCAATTAAAAAAAACGATTAGCAAGTTTAAAAGCAATTGTCTTTAATCAAAAAAAGATTCACAAGCAAAACAACATTTTTTAATTGAAAAACATATTTTTTATGTATAAAAACTATTTTCTTTAATTGAAAAAATTATTTGCAAGTATAAAAACATTTCTTTAATGAAACAAAACAATTTGCAAGTATAAAACACTTTACATCACAAGTAAAAAAAATTAAAATGTTTTATTAAAAAAACTATTTGCAGGTAAAAAAATAATTTTCTTCAAATTAAAAAAACTTTTTGCACTTATAAAATGTTTATTTAATAAAAAACACAATTCACAAGCAACAAAACTATTTTCTGTAATTTAAAAAAACGATTCACAAGCATAAAAACATGTTTTAATTGAAAAAGACGATTTTTTAAGTATAAAAACACATTTCTTTGATTGAAAAAACGATGTGCAAGTATACAAACTTTTTTTTTAATTAAAAAAAAGATTTGCAAGTATAACAACTATTTTCTGCAAGTAAAAACAATTCACAAGTAAAAAAACAGTTTTCTTTAATGAAACAAAACAATTGGCAAGTATAACAAATGTTTTGTCTAATTACAAAAAGCATCACAAGTAAAAAAAAAACAACGATTTTATTCAATTAAAAAAACAATTTGCAGGTATAAAAAACTTTTTTTTTAATGAAAAAAAATATTCGCAAGTATTAAACTATTTTCTGCAAGTAAAAAAACAATTCACAAGTAAAAAAAAACAGTTTTCTTTAATGAAACAAAACAATTGGCAAGTATAAAGCATTTTTTTCTTAAATTAAAAAAAAAGCATAACAAGTAAAAAAACAACAATTCTATTTAATAAATTTTTTTTTGCAGGTTTTAAAATAATTTTCTACAATTAAAACAGCGGCTCAAGTTTGAGAGGGGAAACAAACTGAACCTATAAGTTAACCTGTAAGTTTCCCCTCCCTTTTGTCTGCCATTTTACTCCCCACCCTGCTTCTTCTTCTTTGTTGTTTTTGGCGGACGGCACCATGCGCACATAACAGTAGCTCTGCCGGCCTTAAATTGACTCATTAGCACCACCTATCGTTGCAGAGTGCCTATGGCGGGTGCTCTGACTGCAAGATTACTGCCAAAAGCTTTAACTCGAATACATTTATTTTTATACTTGCAACTCGTTTTTTTTATTTTTTTACTGGCGTACAAATGTTTATTTTTTCATTGCACAACTGCTGTGTTGTTATCGTTTGCAAAATATTGCGATAACGTTGCACCATGTCTGAACACGGTGCCAACCTTCGTGACGACTACAGGTGGTCGCGCTGGTAGTTTTAGCGTTTTTATCACTATCTCCTCGGTGATCAAAAAGCACTTCATGCAATTTTAAGCATCTTTCCCCAGGCTGGCTCGGGTTTAATAACGCAATATATAAAAACCCGAGCTTCATGAGAAAATGAATAAACTCTCGGCAATTTGGTTGTAAGAGTGACAGATGGAACCGTTGCATTTGTTGAGTGCGTCGAAGAATGACACGTTTGAGCGGCGATACTGTACTCAGTAAGCTAACAAAAAATGTAAAAAAATGGAACAGGTGGTAGAAATGCTTGAGTAGCCTTATGTGACCATTTCCACTGCACTCCGCGGTGTCTTTAAGAGATGCCATGTCGGCCTGCCGCTCTCTCTCTCAATCTTATCCAAGCTACCGGGAGCTCGATGAAAAATTCATACTTGGGCATGGTGAGCTGCCCACTCTTATTTAAAAGAAATCATTCATTTTTAAATTCATTTGGAAATTCCACCTTCCCCTTCAGAGCTTAATCTTCCCGATACAAGAGAGGAGATTTATGGACGCCGATTTGGAAGACTTTGTCGGTTGCGTGCAGGGAATAAAGCCCGTCTGCAATACTCCCCCAGTTTATGTAACTACCGTATTTTTCGGACTATAAGTCGCAGTTTTTTTCATAGTTTGGCCGGGGGTGCGACTTATACTCAGGAGCGACTTATGTGTGAAAGTATTAACACATTACCGTAAAATATCAAATAATATTATTTAGCTCATTCACGTAAGAGACTAGACCAGGGATTTCCAAAGTGCGGCCCGGGGGGCCATTTGTGGCCCGCAGGTCATTTTTTAATGGCCTCACGGCCCATTGTAAAATACAATCAAAAAAATTAAAAACATAAAAAGTGGTATGAAAGACCAAACAGGTGAAATGTAACAAGAAAATGTTGCAATGTTTAATTTAATAACACAAAGCTGCCATGTAGGCTGTTTCTTTCTTTAAAAAATAATAATGAATCAAAATCAATGTCATTATGAATTATTGACCTATCCAAGGCTCCAATTACGTCACATTAAATATTCCACTTTGAGACATTTTTTGGGGAAAATGTTGCATATTTTGTGTTTGCTATATAAAAAAATTTAGTTTTTATTTTTAATTTTTAAAGAAGGGCCTAAAACGAACAAACAAAAAACATAAACAACAAAACAACGTATAATTAACGGATGGATCTGAAGTTGATCTCGAGATTATTGTGTTAAAAGTAAACAGTAAAAAAAAAGTTTAATTTATTTTTTAACACTTTAATGAGTAGGACCCTCTTGGTTCCCCAATCATTTTTGTGTGATTTGTTTTTAAGTGTCATCGCTCAAAAAATAATAATGAATTAAAATCAATGGTGTTATGAGTTATTGACCTTTTTAAGGCTCCAATTATTATATAATCTGAAATATTCCTCTTAAAAATTTTATTGGGTGAAAATATTGCATATTTTGTGTTTTTTCCATAAAAAAACAGGGTTTTCTTTGACAAAAAGAGCATACGACTTAAATCTTTAAAAAACGTTATATAGACAGATAGACCTAATGTTGATCTAGAGATAATAATACTGAATAATGACACATTTTAAATATTTTTTGGACCAAAACCCTGAGTAGAGGCCTTAATGTATATTTTTTATACATATATTGTATTGGTTTTTAAAATAAAAAAATATCAAAATGGCCCCCGCTTGCTTTGATTTTTCAGTGTGCGGCCCTCAGTGGAAAAAGTTTGGACACCCCTGGACTAGACGTATAAGATTTCGTGGGATTTAGCGATTAGGAGTGACAGATTGTTTGGTAAACGTATAGCATGTTCTATATGTTGTAGTTATTTGAATGACTCTTACCATAATATGTTACGTTAACATACCAGGCACATTCTCAGTTGGTTATTTATATGTCATATAACGTACACTTATTTAGCCTGTTGTTCACTATTCTTTATTTATTTTAAATTGCCTTTCAAATGTCTATTCTTGGTGTTGGGTTTTATCAAATAAATTTCCCCAAAAAATGCGACTTATATATGTTTTTTTCCTTCTTTATTCTGCATTTTTGGCCGGTGCGACTTATACTTCGGTGCGACTTATACTCCGAAAAATAAAGGTAATTGTCACATTTTCACATTTGCGAAAGTTGTCATGGTTGCGTGATACAGACGATGTAGGATATCGATTATATAAATTGTGTCAACGATAAAGGTTTTGATATTTTGACCTCAGAGGTTCAGCTGTCTTTCAGAAAGCAAACATAAGAACGAGCTTAAAAAGTACATGTGTGTCTGTCAGGGGGGTTCAACAGCTTGGATTATTCCTTAAAATGTTCCAGTTCCATTCACACATTTAAAAAATACTTTAAGACCAATGTCTTGAAAAAACATATCACTCTTGAATCAACACAGTAGTTAATACTATGATCAATGTTAATTAAAAACTAGATATAAATAATAATGGAAGTATAATTGTTTGTATATAGTATATCATTGGTGCAAAGGTTTAACACGTGTACAAGGATATTTCACATGCCTTTACTGTGTATATAATTTAACTGTGTTTATGTTGTGTATAATGTGCATTTATAATATGTTGTACAAAGGACATTTCATAATTTTTGGAAGTTCATCTTGTACTTGACATTGTTTATAGGGTTAGGCGCAATAAGTGTTAAATTTCAGCCTAAACCCTTTCGGTCTGCAACATTTTCATTTTCAATCTATGAATGTACAACTGTTTGTTTATTTTCTTGACCATTGACCGAAGAAGAAGAATAAACTAAACTAGAAACTCTAATGATAATGCATTGTAGTTTTATCCTGCGTATTTGACGGCGTACTCGCTCGCGGCTAATGTCCCTCCACAGTGCAAAGCCACTTTTGGAATTGGGTGTTAAATCACCAAAAATGATTCCCGGCACTTGCAGTGTGTATACAAAATGTTTGATAGAGGGGTTTGAAGTTGTTTTAGAGCAGTGGTTCTCAAATGGGGGTACGCGTACCCCTGGGGGTACTTGAAGGTATGCCAAGGGGTACGTGAGATTTTTTTAAAATATTCTAAAAATAGCAACAATTCCAAATTCCTTTATAGATATATTTATTGAATAATATTTCAACAAAATATGAATGTAAGTCCATAAACTGAACATCAAATCAAGTAGACTATTCCATTCATTACAATGCAACAATGCAATATTCAGTGTTGACAGCTAGATTCTTTGTGGACATATTTATAATTGAATCACTTGTTTATTTTTCAACAAGTTTTTAGTTATTTTTATATCTTTATTTTTCAACAAGTTTTTACTTATTTTTTATATCTTTTTTTCCAAATAGTTCAAGAAAGACCACTACAAATGAGCAATATTTTGCACTGTTGTACAATTTAATAAATCAGAAACTGATGACATAGTGCTGTATTTTACTTATGTATCTCTTTTTTTCAACCAAAAATGCTTTGCTCTGATTAGGGGGTACTTGAATTAAAAAAAATGTTCACAGGGGGTACATCACTGAAAAAAGGTTGAGAACCACTGGAGGACTTTGAAGGCTACAACTTTCAAGCGGCAAAAAAAAAAAAAAAGTGCAATTCCCCTTTAACAACCATAGTCCTAAAATGTTAAAGTGTGACTCACTCAATGTACATGTGTGCGTTTGGTCCAGCTAGCCGGGGGATGTTTTTTTCCCGGTTTATTTGGGTAAGCGCTCCATTTATGCCGAAATAGCTTAGCTCCAAGTTCCACATTCATAGCATCAAAGTCACTCTCTCAGCTTCCGTCTGATCCAAAGTCTCACTGCGGCCACCGTTGCTGCCCACTGCTCCCCTCACCTCCCAGGTGGTGATCAAGGGTGATGGGTCAAATGCAGAGAATCATTTCGCCACACCTAGTGTGTGTGTGACAATCATTGGCACTTTAACTTTTTTTAAGTCGGCAATCCTCGCCTCCGTAGCGGCATATAAACTATGTTTCTAACAAGTATCATCCCTGGAGGACGAGGAATAGCTAAACATGCGACACAACACGCTGTAGAGGGAAATGCTGACCGTTAACTGCAAGCTAGCGCTCTTGAATGTAAACAAAGGCGGGGAAATTGACACAAATATCAACAGGGGGCGGCGTGGCGAAGTTGGCAGAGTGGCCGGGCCAGCAATCGGAGGGTTGCTGGTTACTGGGGTTCAATCCCCACCTTCTACCATCCTAGTCACGTCCGTTGCGTCCTTGGGCAAGACACTTCACCCTTGCTCCTGATGGCTGCTGGTTAGGGCCTTGCATGGCAGCTCCCGCCATCAGTGTGTGAATGTGTGTGTGAATGGGTGAATGTGGAAATAGTGTCAAAGACCTTTGAGTACCTTGAAGGTAGAAAAGCGCTAAACAAGTATAACCCATTTATCATTTATTTATTTAACAGTAACAAAATAAAGCACTGTATCAATCCCAAAGTGGTTAGATTAATATTTGTTTAATATCTATAAATCTTTTGGTGGTTTTGTTATCGTTTACAAAGTCCGGAAATATGTTCCAGGACACAGGAGGACCTGAAGGGAAAATGGATTTAAATTAGAGTCAGTAGCAAGAAATAATTGAAGTGTTAGTGGATTTTTTTGTTTTTGTGTAATTATAATTGTGATTAAAAAATGTAATCATAAAAAAAAAAAAAAAAAATGAAATATATATATATATATATATATATATATATATATATATATATATATATATATATATATATATATATATATATATATATATATATATATATATATATATATATATATATATATATATATATATATATATATATATATATAATATACACAATGAAAAAATAATATAAATATACATATGTGTATGTACGTATGTAAATATGTACTGTATATATAGACACACGTATGTATGTTTATGTAGATATACATATATATATATATATATATATATATATATATATATATATATATATATATATATATATATATATATATATATATATATATATATATATATATATATATAAATATACAAAACCCAAAACCAGTGAATTTGGCACGTTGTGTAAATGGTAAATAAAAACAGAATACAATGATTTGCAAAACCTTTTCAACTTATATTCAACTGAATAGACTGCAAAGACAAGATACTTAACTGGTGAACTTTGTTGTTTTTTTTTGCAAATATTAGCTCTTTTGGAATTTGATGCCTGCGACATGTTTCAAAAAAAGCTGGCACAAGTGGCAAAAAAGACTGAGAATGTTGACGAATGCTCATCAAACAGTTATTTGGAACATC
This sequence comes from Entelurus aequoreus, assembly GCF_033978785.1. NCBI lineage: Eukaryota > Metazoa > Chordata > Actinopteri > Syngnathiformes > Syngnathidae > Entelurus > Entelurus aequoreus. Next base: position 81,553,137 of record NC_084732.1, read on the forward strand.
CCACAGGTGGACAGGCTAATTGGGAACAGGTGGGTGCCATGATTGGGTATAAAATCAGCTTCCATGAAATGCTCAGTCATTCACAAACAAGGATGGGGCGAGGGTCACCACTTTGTGAACAGTCCAAGAACAACATTTCTCAACGAGCTATTGCAAGAAATGTAGGGATTTCACCATCTACTGTCCGTAATATCAACAAAAGGTTCAGAGAATCTGGATAAATCAATGCACCTAAGCGGCAAGGCCGGAAACCAACATTGAATGCCTGTGACCTTCGATCCCTCAGGCGGTACTGCATCAAAAAGCGACATCATTGTGTAAAGGATATCACCACATGGGCTCAGGAACGCTTCAGAAAACCACTGTCAGTAACTACAATTCGTCGCTACATCTGTAAGTGCAAGTTAAAATTCTACTATGCAAAGCCAAAGCCATTTATCAACAACACCCAGAAACGCCGCCGGCTTCGCTGGGCCCCAGCTCATCTAAGATGGACTGATGCAAAGTGGAAAAGTGTTCTGTGGTCTGACGAGTCCGCATTTCAAATTGTTTTTGGAAACTGTGGACGTTGTGTCCTCCGGAACAAAGAGGAAAAAGAACCCTCCCCAAGGCATGGGTAACTTACACATCTGTGAAGGCACCATTAATGCTGAAAGGTACATACAGGTTTTGGAGCAACATATGTTGCCATCCAAGCAAACTTCTTTTTCATGGACGCCCCTGCTTATTTCAGCAAGACAATGCTAAGCCACATTCTGCACGTGTTACATCAACGTGGCTTCATAGTAAGAGTGCGGGTACTAGACTGGCCTGCCTGTAGTCCAGACCTGTCTGGACTTCTAATGTGTGGTGCAATATGAAGCCTAAAACACCACAACGGAGACCCCGGACTGTTGAACAACTTAAGCTTTACATCAAGTAAGAATGGGAAAGAATTCCACCTGAAAAGCTTCAAAAATTGGTCTTCTCAGTTCCTAAACGTTTACTGAGTGTTGTTAAAAGGAAAGGCCATGTAACACAGTGGTAAAAATGCCCCTGTGACAACGTTTTTGCAATGTGTTGCTGCCACTAAACTCTAAAAAAAGTTAATGATTATTTGAAAAAAAAAATAGTTTCTCGGTCAGAACATTAAATATCTTGTCTTTGCAGTCTATTCAATTGAATATAGGTTGAAAAGGATTTGCAAATCATTGTATTCTGTTTTTATTTTCGAATTACACAACGCGCCAACTTCACTGGTTTTGGGTTTTATATATATATATATATATATATATACAAACACATATATATATATACATATGTACACACATATTTATATATATATATATATATATATATATATATATATATATATATATATATATATATATATATATAAAAAATATATATATAAAAATGTGTGTACATGTGTATATATATATAAATATGTGCGTACATATGTGTATACATATGTGTGTTTGTATGTATATATGTGTATATATATGTGTAATTATATATATATATGTGTATATATATATATATATATATATATATATATATATATATATATATATATATATATATATATATATATATATATATATATATATATGTATATATATATATATATATATATATATATATATATATATATATATATATATATATATATGTGTATGTGTATAAGTCGCTGTCTTGCGGTTCCACAGATGCACGTCAAAGTAACCAAGCGCATAGAATTTACAATAGGTTTTAATGTTTTTCAACACCACCATCAAATAATCTGCTTCTTTTTGGACTTTCCAGTCTCTCTCCCAACTTCCTCTCCTTCCTGCACCCGGCCGCTCACTCTTAAAGACAACAGATGATTAGTTTAACACGTACCACCTGTGCAATCTAATCACCTGCCAGCTGTGTCTCGCCGTCAGTACATGCCACGCCCCCGTCTGATGGTGCTCTGTTTCAGCACCATGGACAGAGGCGTTGACTTTCACTCCTGCAGTGCGCTGATCACAATCCCTTTCCACAGTATGTTTATATATATATATATATATATATATATATATGTGTGTATTACATAGCTGGTATCGAGCCGCCAGTATGTCTTTCTTACAAGACAAGACTAAGACACACCACCGGAGAGAGACATTTGCCATTCTATTCTTATCAGTGATGGAGCAGGAAGGGGCTCGCAACACTTATGTAATAACATTTCGCAGGAAGCACCCCGTTACTCAATAATTGACATTTTACACGCGTTCCTCCCTGCCAAACGAGTCCCGCTAGGCACAGCGTGTGGTGTGTGGTGTGTGGTGTGTGTGTGTGTGTGTGTGTGTGTGTGTGCAAGGAGCTGCTGCCGTGTTGATGGATGTTTACATGCTTTCAGAAGGAAGTGGCAGGAAGTACACAAGCAGGAATACCCGCACAGCCCTGCAATGTGACACCGGGTTAAATAAACACTTAACTGCCTCGTCTGCCCCGGGGTCAGCAGCAGCCGCTACGGGCGGCCTTGTCACTGGCTCAGCCGCACTTTTTAATTATACCCCCATTGATTGCTCCCGACGTCGATAACGCATTCAAGCAGCCTAATCCGCGTTGCGTTAACGTCAACAAAGCTCACACGCGGAGGTGAAACACTATCTTGCATTTCTAACCGCTGAATGCTAAAAGAGAGAGGAGATTGATCGATGGCGGCGGGGGGGTTGGGGGTGCGCGAGGGAGCGTGGTGTCTTCAAAATCGCATCGGCGCTCCGACCCGCCTCCTATTGCACGCCGCTGCGGAATGTCCTTCCAAAGTTGCAGTGCCGTTCATTGAGTTGTTCGTAGGATGCAGGGGCCACCGCCGCCGAGGTACCCTCGTGCAGCTGATGAGAGTTGTTGCTGAGGGAGTCGCTCCATCGCTTTGGCGGCGACGTCCGAGCCTCCAGCCCATGAATGGCAAGCACCCTTGGCTGAGCGGGTGGGGGGGCAGAGGGAGGATGGACAGGGGGCCCAGGGGCCGCCGCTCACGCGCCACCAAACGCGACCAGTGAAGTTGCTTTACAGATGACTGGCGCTGGGTTAATGGACTTAGAGCAGTACAGTGGAACCTTGATTTATGAACCCCTCTATTTGCCAACTTATGGGTTTACAAACCTTTTAGATGGCGGCAAATATGCGAACCATGTGGATTTGACTTTGTCTTTCATTTTTAACATTTTAGCAATATGGTTGTTAAAGGGGAATTGCGCTTGTTGGGACTGATTTCTTCAGTGGATTGGTTTCTGTTTCCATAGCAGCACACGTAATTTTGGCAATAAATGTATGTTCCTACTTCTGGTAACAAATGCGAGTGTGTTCTAATCATGGCAGACTTGGTAACAGAAACATTTTTGGGCAAATGAGGATTCACAAACTTGTCTTTTTGAAGCTGAACATACAGAGGATGAACTGCTGCTTGTAGACGCCAGCAGGCGAGGCGTTGGAGAAGACGGAAGCCGAGAGAGTGAGGTGAAAGTTTCGACATAAATGGAGCGCTTACCCAAATAAACCGGAAAAAACGTCACCCGACCAACTGGACCAAACACATGCATGTACATCGAGTGAGTCACACTTTAACATTTTAGCAATATGGTTCTTAAAGGGGGATTGCATTTTTTTTGGGGGGGGGGGGGAATTTGCCTATCGTTCACAATTATAAGAAACAGGAACACCGAGGAAGAGTGAGACGTTGGAGCGGATGGAAGCCGAGAGAGTGAGGTGAAAGTGACTTTGACGCTTTGAATGTGGAATTTGGAGACAAGCTATTTCGACATAAATGGAGCGCTTACCCAAATAAACCGAAAAAAAACCTCACCCGGCCAGCTGGACCAAACGCACACATCGAATGAGATATGGTTATTAAAGATGAATTGCACTTTTTTTTTTGGGGGGGGGGGGGGGGATTTTGCCTATTGTTCACAATCACTATGAGAAACAGGAACACACGTGTCTTTTTTTAGTTTTTAGGACTTTAAAGATGATAAAAAACACTTGAAAGTTGTAGCCTTCAAAGTCCTGTAAAACAAATTCAAACCCCTCTATCAACATTTTATATACACACTGCAAGTCTATATATAATGTAGTTACAGACACATTGATAACAATATGTATTTTGTACAATATTTACCGTATTTTGGTCAATTTAATCATTGTTGGAACTGATTTCTTCAGTGGATTGGTTTCTGTTTCCATAGCAGCGCACGTAATTTTGGCAATAAATGTATGTTCCTACTTCTGGTAACAAATGCGAGTGTGTTCTAATCATGGCAGACTTGGTAACAGAAAACAAAGACCATTATTTTTGGGCAAATGAGGATTCACAAACTTGTCTTTTTGAAGCTGAACATACAGAGGATGAACTGCTGCTTCTAGACGCCAGCACGCGAGGCGTTGGAGAAGACGGAAGCCGAGAGAGTGAGGTGAAAGTTTCGACATAAATGGAGCGCTTACCCAAATAAACCGGAAAAAACGTCACCCGACCAACTGGACCAAACACACGCATGTACATCGAGTGAGTCACACTTTAACATTTTAGCAATATGGTTGTTAAAGGGGGATTGCATTTTTTGGGGGTGGGGTTGGCGGGGGGGGGGGGGGGGGATTTGCCTATCGTTCACAATTATAAGAAACAGGAACACCGAGGAAGAGTGAGACGTTGGAGCGGACGGAAGCCGAGAGAGTGAGGTGAAAGTTTCGACATAAATGGAGCGCTTACCCAAATAAACCGGAAAAACGTCACCCGACCAACTGGACCAAACACACGCATGTAAATCGAGTGAGTCACACTTTAACATTTTAGCAATATGGTTGTTAAAGGGGGATTGCATTTTTTTGGGGGGGGGGGGGGGGAATTTGCCTATCGTTCACAATTATGAGAAACAGGAACACCGAGGAAGAGTGAGACGTTGGAGCGGACGGAAGCCGAGAGAGTGAGGTGAAAGTGACTTTGACGCTTTGAATGTGGAATTTGGAGACAAGCTATTTCGACATAAATGGAGCGCTTACCCAAATAAACCGAAAAAAAACCTCACCCGGCCAGCTGGACCAAACGCACACATGTACATCGAATGAGATATGGTTGTTAAAGATGAATTGCACTTTTTTTGGCGGGGGGGATTTTGCCTATTGTTCACAATCACTATGAGAAACAGGAACACACGTGTCTTTTTTTTAGTTTTTAGGACTTTAAAGATGATAAAAAACACTTGAAAGTTGTAGCCTTCAAAGTCCTCTAAAACAAATTCAAACCCCTCTATCAACATTTTATATACACACTGCAAGTCTATATATAATGTAGTTACAGACACATTGATAACAATATGTATTTTGTACAATATTTACCGTATTTTGGTCAATTTAATCATTGTTGGAACTGATTTCTTCAGTGGATTGGTTTCTGTTTCCATAGCAGCGCACGTCATTTTGGCAACAAATGTGTGTTCCTACTTCCGGTAACAAATGCGAGTGTGTTCTAATCATGGCAGACTTGGTAACAAAAAACAAAGACCATTATTTTTGGGCAAATGAGGATTCACAATCTTGTCTTTTTGAAGTTGAATATACAGAGGATGAACTGCTGCTTCTAGACGCGAGCATGGGAGGCGTTGGAGCAGGCGTTGGTATGACTCGGCCGGGGGTTTTGAACCTACCGATTTCAGGGCGGACGCTCTAACCATGGTCCGGAAAATAGGGTACTTTATTGATGTGTATTATTACCATTGATTGATTGATTGATTGAGACTTTTATTAGTAGGTTGCACAGTGAAGTACATATTCCGTACAATTGACCACTAAATGGTAACACCCGAATACGTTTTTCAACTTGTTTAAGTCGGGGTCCACTTAAATTGATTCATGATACAGATATATACTATCATATATACTATCATCATAATACAGTCATCACACAAGATAATCACATTGAATTATTTACATTATTTACAATCAGGGGTGTGGAGGGGGGGGGGGTAGGATATGGACAGCAAGTAGTGGACATAGAGAGAGAGAGAGGGAGAGAGAGAGAGGGAGAGAGAGAGAGAGAGAGAGAGAGAGAGAGAGAGAGAGAGAGAGAGAGAGAGATCAGAAGGCATAATAAAAAGTATCTGCATTTGATTGTTTACATTTGATTATTAGCAATCCGGGGAGGGTGTTAGTTTAGGGTTGTAGCTGCCTGGAGGTGAACTTTTATTGCGGTTTTGAAGGAGGATAGAGATGCCCTTTATTTTATACCTGTTGGGAGCGCATTCCACATTGATGTGGCATAGAAAGAGAATGAGTTAAGACCTTTGTTAGTTCGGAATCTGGGTTTAACGTGGTTAGTGGAGCTCCCCCTGGTGTTGTGGTTATGGCGGTCATTTACATTAAGGAAGTAGTTTGACATGTACTTCGGTATCAGGGAGGTGTAGCGGATTTTATAGACTAGGCTCAGTGCAAGTTGTTTAACTCTGTTCTCCACCTTGAGCCAGCCCACTTTGGAGAAGTGGGTAGGAGTGAGGTGGGACCTGGGGTGGAGGTCTAGAAGTAACCTGACTAGCTTGTTCTGATATGTTTGGAGTTTAGATTTGAGGGTTTTGGAGGTGCTAGGGTACCAGGAGGTGCATGCGTAATCGAAAAAGGGTTGAACGAGAGTTCCCACTAGAATCCTCAAGGTGCTTTTGTTGACCAGAGAGGAGATTCTGTAGAGAAATCTCGTTCGTTGGTTAACCTTTTTGATTACCTTGGTTGCCATTTTATCACAGGAAAGGTTAGCCTCTAGAATGGAACCTAGGTAGGTGACCTCATCTTTCCTGGTGATAACAATGTCACCCACTTTTATAGTGAAGTCATTGACTTTCTTAAGGTTGATGTGGGACCCAAACAGGATGGATTCTGTTTTACCCAAGTGTATGGACAGCTTGTTGTCAGCGAGCCAGGTGCAAGTTCTACAGAGCTCAGCACTGAGGATTTTCTACACCTGTGACTTGTCCTTGTCGGATACCAGCAGGGCAGAGTCATCCGCAAACAAAAACAATTCACAGTCGCATGCCGATGACAAGTCGTTTATGTATATTAGGAACAGTAAAGGTCCCAATATACTGCCTTGGGGGACTCCACAGCTCACCGAGAGGGGGGGGGCACGGTGCCGTTTACCTCTACCACCTGCTCCCTCCCCTCCAAGTAAGATTGCATCCAGCTCCATGAGGTTTTGTTAAATCCGATTGCTCTGAGCTTATCCAACAGTATAGCGTGGTTAACGGTGTCAAAGGCCTTCTGAAGGTCCAGCATGACCATGCCCCAGTATTTGCCCGCGTCCACCTCATGTTTGATGTGGTCGCTCAGGTAGAGAAGGCATGTGTCAGTGGAGTCGTTAGTTCTGAAGCCGGATTGGAATTTGTACATGAGTTTATTTGTGGCAAGGTAACTATCGACCTGTTCATAAACTATTTTCTCCATTACTTTCGAAATGGAACTGAGAATAGAAACTGAGAATAGAAACAGGTCGGTAGTTGCCAGGTTCAATTTGCTTCCTTTTTTAAAGAGGGGAGTTACTCTTGCTATCTTAAAATCTTTTGGTACTTGGCCTTGTGTAATTGATAGGTTTATTATGTGCGTGATGATCTGGGCAATGATGGAGGCAGAGTCCCTGAGTGATCTGGAGCGAATATTATCAAGGCCGGTGGCCTTGTTAGGGTGGAGCGCGCTCAATTTTTTAAACACCTCATCAGCTGTGACCATTTCTAATTTGAAATCATCGTTGGATACTCCTAGCTTTCTGTAGAAGGCTTTAATGTGTTCTACACCAAAGCGACCAGAGTGGTGGGACAGTTTGTTGACAAGAGTTGCGGCTATGCTGGTGAAAAAGGTGTTAAGTCTGCTAGCTACCTCCATTTTGTCTGTAATAATAATAATAATAATACATTTTATTTATATAGCGCTTTTCTAAAAACTCAAAGGCACTTTACATAGTATAAAATCATAAAATCAGTACACACAGGACAGTTAAAAAGCAGTGGAGGCAGGACAAATTACACATAACATGGGACAAACATGAGAGGACATTACAAGACACAACATATGAATCATATATTAAAAGCAGTTTTGAAGAGGTGAGTTTTGAGATGTGATTTGAATGATGGAAGGTCTGTACAGTCACGGATGTGTTTGGGGAGAGAGTTCCAGAGGGTGGGAGCAGCGATGGAGAAGGCCCTGTCACCCCAGGTCCGGTGCTTGGTTCTGATAGGTGGGGATAGGAGGTTGGCGTCGGAGGAGCGGAGGGAGTCACCCTCCTTGATGCTGATGTTGGTGAGTCTGGTTTTAAGTTTCTGGCTGCAACTGGGAAGCTGGTTGTTGAGAATTTTCCAGAGCTCACGTGGCTTATTTGTGTTTTCCTCTATTTTGTCGTTAATGTAATTTTTTTTCAAGGATTTAGTCAGGTTGGTTGACTTATTTCTTAATTTATTGCATTGCTTTTTGAGCGTTGAAAGGAGTAATTTGAGGTTGATATTATTGGGTTGTTTATCTACTTCTGTTTTACATTTTTGGTATTCGGAGTATTTTCTGTCTCTGTCTTTTATGGCAGCTAATAGGTCCGGATTCATCCATGGTTCCGAGCGGGCTTTGATCCTGACTGTTTTCACGGGAGCCATGTCATTTAGTATCTTTAGGAACGCCGTTTTGAAGCGATCCCAAGCAACATCGACCAGGTTGCTCGCGAGCACAGGGGACCAGTCCCACTCATCTAATTTTAAGGGCGTATAAAACCCTGATCTGGCCCCCGGCCCTTGAGTTGGACACCTGTGGTGTTTCATTATGCCCAAAGGAGGGGAAAATGTTCCCTCAACAAGAGTAAATCCGACCAAAAACACTGTTGAATTTCCCAAGACGTCCAATAAGAACAAAAATCAGACTTTTAACCCAAACTCCCACAGCTTTTTTTGCTTTAGAAATAGTCTCAAGGTTCCCTGTGTTTTAGAACTGCTTTAAAACAATAATGTCGGTTCCACGGCGGGCAGGATTCACTTCTTTACCCCTCCAGAACAGAAAAAAAGCGCTAATATAGCCGCCTATATTCACGGGCCGTACCGCTATTCATTCTTTCACGCATTTCCTGGGGGAAGAAGGAAATGGTATTGCAGTAATGAATGGAAACATGAAAGGCTTTCTGAGGATGGTGGAATGATGTCGACGGTTAGTTCGTCCTCCAGAAGAACCGCCGCTCTTCTCCTAATGACGCCCGAACTTGAAATGGCATTAGTGGACAACAACTTTCAAACACAGCAAACGGTAAACAACGAAAATGTTTTATTAACTGGAGAGTGTCTTACAGCAAACTCTTGTTACAACACAGTCTTCAAGTCAAATGACACTTAACCCTTTGAGTACAGTGTGTTCGTCTATCAAAAACACGAAGAAGCACATCAGGATCGAGAACTCCTTCTTTTTTCCCCCCCATTTTTTAAGAGTCAGACATGTTAGCAACACAATGGCTTGTTTTGTTTTTTTGTTCAACGTTTTTCTCAACATTCAATATTTTTTTGAATTTTTTTTATACACATTCCTATTCCGTCTGATTATGCGTTAGCAGACTTTTCAGTGCAGTGAATACATCTTTTAGTGTACAAACACACAGACTAGACTAATCCGGAATGACGCCCTAAAACAGTGAAGAGACAAACTATGGCGGTTACTAAAAGGGTTAAGGCAAACATAGAAAAATAAACAGCAATAATAAAAAAAAGACTTTTCTCTCATACTGGACTTGAAACACTCCTAAGAAGCTGTAATCAATGACAATGTGTCTTTCTTTTCCCCTCGTCTTTACATATTTACAGGAAACTATCCCACGGTCACTAGATTGAACACAGGATACAATAGTCATAAAAAAACTGTATAATGTCGTCGTAGGTAAAAACATTTACAGCAGTCTTCATATTTCATACCAAATAAACCAACGACGCGATCTGATAAAAAGTGTTTTTAGTGATCTTTTTGACATACAGTCGTGGTCAAAAGTTTACATACACTTGTAAAGAACATAATGTCATGGCTGTCTTGAGTTTCCAATTAATTTCTACAACTGTTATTTTTTTGTGACAGAGTGATTGGAGCACATACTTGTTGGTCAACAAAAAAAAAATTCATGAAGTTTGGTTCTTTTATGAATTTATTATGGGTCGACTGAACATGTGACCAAATCTGCTGGGTCAAAAGTATACATACAGCAATGTTAATATTTGGTTACATGTCCCTTGGCAAGTTTCACCGCAATAAGGCGCTTTTGGTAGCCATCCACAAGCTTCTGGTTGAATTTTTGACCACTCCTTTTGACAAAATTGGTGCAGTTCAGCTACATTTGTTGGTTTTCTGACATGGACTTGTTTCTTCAGCATTGTCCACACGTTTAAGTCAGGACTTTGGGAGGGCCATTCTAAAACCTTAATTCTAGCCATTCCTTTACCACTTTTGACGTGTGTTTGGGGTCATTGTCCTGTTGGAACACCCAACTACGCCCAAGACCCAACCTCCGGGCTGATGATTTTAGGTTGTCCTGAAGAATTTGGAGGTAATCTTCCTTTTTTATTGTCCCATTTAATCTCTGTAAAGCACCAGTTCCATTGGCGGCAAAACAGGCTCAGAGCATAATACTACCACCATCATGCTTGACGGTAGGAATGGTGTTTCTGGGATTAAAGGCCTCACCTTTTCTTCTCCAAACATATTGCTGGGTATTGTGGCCAAACAGCTCCATTTTTGTTTCATCTGACCACATAACTTTCCTTCAGAATGTCTTATCTTTGTCCATGTGATTCCAGCAGATTTGGTCACATTTCTCATTGTCCAATTCCATTGAAAGCAAAACATTCATGAAGTTTGATTCTTTTATGAATTTATTATGGGTCTAATGAAAATGTGAGCAAATCTGCTGGGTCAAAAGTGTACATACAGCAATGTTAATATTCGGTTACATGTCCCTTGGCAAGTTCCACTGAAATTATTGGAAACTCAAGACAGCCATGACATTATGTCCTTTACATGTGTATGTAAACTTTTGACCACGACTGTATGTCCGCTGTGTTCAACTTCAAACAAGACGGTGAACGTCAGCCATGTTGGGGTACATAGAGATGTGCTCCGGTGAGAGACAAACAGATGCCGTGGCAAACAGAAAAGACAAGGTCACTGTGGCTGAGAGCTAAAAAAAAAAAAAAAAAAAAAAAAAAAAGCCATGGTGTGCCTCCCTGCATGTCACCGTCATGGAGAAAAATCTACACCCAAGTGGGCCGGACTTTGTAAAATCACGGCACGATCGCTTAAAAATAAAGACAACTTCAGATTGTTTTCTTTGTTTAAAAATACAACAAGCACATTCTGAAAATGTACAAATCATAACGTTATTGTTTTTTTTTTTACACTTACATGTTGCGGTTAATAGTATTCTATCTTTATCTGTCGTAATTTGTATTTTACGGACAAATCATGTGATAATATTTAACAATCAACTCATTGGTGTTCATTTTCAATCTATCAAGATAAAAAACTTACATCAAAATCAAATTATTTATGTAATTTAATAATTTTCCACCTCATGTAGTTTATTTTGTACATATGTAGCATCATCTACAAATATACAAAGAATTGCTATTGCAACATCTAGTGGACACATTATTCATTACAAAATGTCGGGTTAATTTTCATACTTAGCAAACTCATCCCGCAGGCCTGTTTGACCTTTTCGAGGGCCTGATCCGGCCCTGGGGCCGGACGTTTGACATCCTTGCTTTAAATCAATACATTTTTCTCAAATGGAGCACAAACTGTTATTGCCAGCCTTACCAAAACACACAAACCAAACACCTTCCTCAACTTGCAGTGCAATAAAAAGTAACACAAACACTATGTTTGTGTTACTTGCTGAATTTCCCCCAAGGATCAATAAAGTACTTTCTATTCTATTCTATTCTATTCTATGTTTACACTGCAGGGCCAAAGTGGCCCAAACCGGATTTTTTTTCCGAAATCTGATTTTTTTATTTTTTTGGAGCTGACTGTTTAGATTAAAAGTAAAATGTTTTCCCAGCAGGTGCTTGAACAAGAGGCCGATTCTGCAACCCAACATAAAGTCATGAAATATGGTACCAACAGAATTTGGTCCTCACTGTGCGGGTATTGTTTGGCGTGTATATATACAGTACAGGCCAAACGTTTGGACACACCTTCTCCTCATTCAAAGGGTTTTCTTTATTTTCATGACTATTTACATTGTAGATTGTCACGGAAGGCATCAAAACTATGAATGAACAAAGGTGAAATAAGGTGAAATACCTGAAAACATGTTTTATATTCTATTTTTTTCAAAATAGCCACCCTTTGCACACTCTTGGCATTCTCTCGATGAGCTTCAAGAAGTGAAAACCATGTATATGTGACTACATATACATATATATATATACATATATATATATATATATATATATATATATATATATATATATATATATATATATATATATATATATATATATATATATATATATATATATATATATATATATATATATATATATATATATATATAAAACAGTATATACACATTTATACATACAAACCAGTGACGTGCAGTCAGGGGAGGCAGGTGAGGCGGGGCCTCACGTGCCATCATGGAAAGGAAAAACATGTAAAAAGAAAAAAAAATAATTAAATTGTTATATGTATCCAGTGATTATATTATAAAGTTATTTTCCATTTAACTTCACCAGTTTTAGATTATTTTTATTCAAAATCGCTGAGGCACGTCACTGCGTTGTGCCTCAACATGGATTGCGGACTCGGCTAACTGCTGGCCTGCTGTGCAGTGAGACCCTATTGCTATATGAACTATATTATACATTTCCATAGTTTAGTTAGCTGAGGTATATAATGTACAGTGTATTTTGTCAACAACTGTATGTGTGTAAGTATTTCTTGTGCTGAGCAATCATAAAACGGCTGCGAAGACGCACTGGCTGAGGCTCGCAGTAATCCCGCCTCCTGGTGGTAGAGAATGCACCCCCGCCGTAGAATGCACCCCCTGACGGGAGTGTTATATCAACTAAAGCCCACAGTTAAACTTTCCACGTGCAAGATTGAATCTATTTAAAAAAGTTATTTAATAAGAAGCCCAAAAGTGCAAAAACAATAATGTTCGTGTTGGAGGAGTTGTGAATGACTGCAGGGCCACAACATTAGGTACACCTGCAGACTGCAGCACGGATTTCATATTTCATTCATTCACAACTCCTCCAACACGAACATTATTGTTTTTGCACTTTTTGGCTTCTTATTAAATAACTTTTTAAAATAGATTCAATCTTGCACGTGGAAAGTTTAAGTGTGGGCTTTAGTTGATATAACACTCCCGTCAGGGGGTGCATTCTACGGCGGGGGTGCATTATCCAGCACAACAGCGGCGCATGGACTTCATTTACAAGTAAAGGTAAGACCTTAATAACGTTTTTTTTATTAAATGTGCTTTTTTGTGTGCTACAGTTTGTATGTGTAAAGTTAAAGTTAAGTTAAAGTACCAATGATTGTCACACACACACTAGGTGTAATGAAATGTGTCCTCTGCATTTTACCCATCCCCTTGATCACCCCCTGGGAGGTGAGGGGAGCAGTGGGCAGCAGCGGCGCCGCACCCGGGAATAATTTTTGGTGATTTAACCCCCAATTCCAACCCTTGATGCTGAGTGCCAAGCAGGGAAGAATGCTGGTATGAGCTTTTAAACATAACCCGTTAACTGCTGCCAATCAAATGGTGAATAAGATACTCTTTAGGGTTCACATGTTTGTAAATCTGACTGTGATGAAGTCAGTGCCTCACCAGCCATGAACCTCACCGCACGTCACTGAAACATATATACATGAGCTTCAAGCACACCTGTGAAGTGAAAACCATTTTAGGTGACTACCTCTTGAAGCTCATTGAGAGAAAGCCAAGAGTGTGCGAAAAAGTAATCAGAGCAAAGGGTGGCTATTTTGAAGAAACTGGAATACAAAACATGTTTTCAGTTATTTCCCCTTTATTTTGTGAAATACATACACTACCGTTCAAAAGTTTGGGGTCACATTGAAATGTCTTTATTTTTGAAGGAAAAGCACTGTACTTTTCAATGAATGATAAATGATAAATGGGTTATACTTGTGTAGCGCTTTTCTACCTTCAAGGTACTCAAAGCGCTTTGACAGTATTTCCACATTCATCCATTCACACACACATTCACACACTGATGGCGGGAGCTGCCATGCAAGGCGCTAACCAGCAGCCATCAGGAGCAAGGGTGAAGGGTCTTGCCCAAGGACACAACGGATGTGACTAGGATGGTAGAAGGTGGAGATTGAACCCCAGTAACCAGCAACCCTCCAATTGCTGGCACGGCCACTCTACCAACTTCGCCACGCCGCCCCCATGAAAATAACTTTAAACTAGTCTTAACTTTAAAGAAATACACTCTATACATTGCTAATGTGGTAAATGACTATTCTAGCTGCAAATGTCTGGTTTTTGGTGCAATATCTACATAGGTGTATAGAGGCCCATTTCCAGCAACTATCACTCCAGTGTTCTAATGGTACAATGTGTTTGCTCATTGGCTCAGAAGGCTAATTGATGATTAGAAAACCCTTGTGCAATCATGTTCACACATCCGAAAACAGTTTAGCTCGTTACAGAAGCTACAAAACTGACCTTCCTTTGAGCAGATTGAGTTTCTGGAGCATCACATTTGTGGGGTCAATTAAACGCTCAAAATGGCCAAAAAAAGAGAACTTTCATATGAAACTCGACAGTCTATTCTTGTTCTTAGAAATGAAGGCTATTCCACAAAATTGTTTGGGTGACCCCAAACTTTTGAACGGTAGTGTAACTCCACATGTGTTCATTCATAGTTTTGATGCCTTCAGTGACAATCTACAATGTAAATAGTCATGAAAATAAAGAAAATGCATTGAATGAAAAGGTGTGTCCAAACTTTTGGCCTGTACTGTATGCAATTTTATGCAGTATTTAACTTTTTTTCTGTCAAAATAGAAAAAAAACGAATATATTAAGTGAGAAAATATAAGGTACTTTTTTGATTGTGTATTATTACCAGGTGTATACAACCTGATCTGGCCCCCGGTCCTTGAGTTTGACACCTGTGGTGTTTCATTTTAAAGGAGTAAAATGTTTTCCCAGCAGGTGCTTGAGCAGACGCCAATTCTCCAAACCGAACGTAAAGTTATGAAATATTCTACCTGCGGGATTCGGTCCTCGCTGTGCGGGTATTGTTTGGCGTGTATATAATGTAGGTGTGCAAGCATGTGCCTCCAGTACATTTACAGCCTGTGTTCCATGTGTTACTTGTTGTTCATGAGTGAGGTGGGCGTTTGGTTCGATGCCCCGCTGTTGTGTGTCAGTGTGGGTGTAAATGTCGAGTCGATTCGCTGTAAAGAAAAAGAACACTGGCTTTCACTGTTAGCTTTGTTCGGCCGGCCACAACAAGTGTCAAAAAATAGACGTTTCCAATGGGTGTCACGATTAATCACAGGCGTTCTTGGAACGTAACCTTTTGCGAATAGGCCGGGATCTATTGTAGTATGTACCGCCTCTTATGGGAGCTACACAAGCACAATCTAACGAGATGCACATTTTAGCGTAAACATGTACAGTATATGCATCTGCAGAGTTGATAGTTTGAACAATAATCCATGTATCAGCATGTTAATGGTTATATAAGTTTGGACTCACCTTCTTATTCAATGCTTATTCTTTATTTTCGTGACTATTTCGTGACAAAAATATGGCAATATCGCGAAATGATCAAGTATGACACATAGAATGGATCTGCTATTCCCGTTTGAATAAAAAAAAATAATTTCAGTAGGCCTTTACAGGCCTACTGAAATGACATTTTCTTTTGTAAATATCATTTCACGATATTGCCATATTTTTGCTGAAAGGATTTAGTAGAGAAAATCGACGATAAAGTTCGCAACTTTTGCTCGCTGGTAAAAAAGCCTTGCCTGTACCGGAAGTAGCGTGACGTCACAGGAGCTAGTATTCCTCACAATTCCCCGTTGTTTACAATGGAGCGAGAGATTCGGAGCGACAAAGCGACGATTACCCCATTAATTTGAGCGAGGATGAAAGATTTGTAGATGAGGAACGTTACAGTGAAGGACTGGAGAGGCAGAGATGGACGTATCTTTTTTCGCTCTGACCGTAACTTAGGTACAAGCTGGCTCATTGGATTCCACACTCTCTCCTTTTTCTATTGTGGATCACGGATTTGTATTTTAAACCACCTCGGATACTATATCCTCTTGAAAATGAGAGTCGAGAACGCGAAATGGACATTTAAAGTGACTTTTATCTCCACGACAATACATCGGTGACACACTTAGCTACTGAGCTAACGTGATAGCATCGTGCTCAAATGAAGATAGAAACAAAATAAATAAACCCCTGACTGGAAGGATCGACAGAAGATCAACAATACTATTAAACCATGTACATGTAACTACACGGTTAAAAATTCTCAGCCTGGTAAGGCTTAACAATGCTGTTGCTAACGACGCTAAGGCTAATTTAGCAACTTAGCAACCGGACCTCACAGAACTATGATAAAAACATTAGCGCTCCACCTACGCCAGCCAGCCCTCATCTTCCCATCAACAGCCGTGCTCACCTGCGTTCCAGCGATTGACGGCGCGACGAAGGACTTCATCCGTGGGTTTGGCGGCAAGCATCGGCTAGGCGTAGTAAGTAGTCCTTGTTGTGTTGCTATAAGTATTGTACTTAGCCGCTAATACACCGATCGATCCCACCTACAACGTTCTTCTTTGCAGCCTCCATTGTTCATTTAACAAATTGCAAAAGATTCACCAACACAGATGTCCAGAATACTGTGGAATTTTGTCGAAGAAAACAAGAGGTTTCTGTATCGGGTTCGATGGGGTCCAACCACTTCCGTGGATTTTGTGACATCACGCGCATAAATCATATCCAAAGGAGTTTTTCAACCGGAAGTGTGGCGGGAATTTTAAAATTGCACTTTATAAGTTAACCCGGCCGTATGGGCATGTGTTTCAATGTTAAGATTTCATCATTGATATATAAACTATCAGACTGCGTGGTCGGTAGTAGTGGCTTTCAGTAGGCCTTTAATTGTTCATTTAAATGGGAATCTACCCAATGGTTATAGCCTATGACTACAGGGTCAAATGTTTCATGATCAGCATATTGCTCAATCCAGACTGATCGTTCTTCTGCAGCTCATTAGATTGTGCAAATGTACCCGAGGTTGTGGCAAAACAATGCAAGCCACTAAAAAGTGTTTACCTTCGTACCACTTCTGCTGACAAGTCCACTGAATAACTTTGTCATCCAACCAAAAGGTGACCGAGGCGAGCCGGATGATTTATGGCGTCGCTCAACATAACGTGGCATCAAAGTTCCATCCCCGGGGTTCCTTGCTTACACAAAGAGGTTGAGGCAGTGTTGAAAATCCGTCTTACTTCTTGGGGGTAAAAGAATTGACAGTGATGGACTCCAAGTGTGATCAATGCGACACTAAGGGGACACGTAAGTCCTCTCCAGACTAACATTAGTATGACGGAGGACAGAACAGGAGTGAATCTGGGGGTGTTAACATGAAGTATCACCGAAAGACCGGTGACATTTTCCGTCGTAATGAGTCGAAACGTCTGTAAACAGATTGGAAAATCCTGGCAGACGAGCAGGGCTTTAATTATCCCGACTCTTCCCTTTTTTTGTAAAGTCTCCCCGTCACATTTGGGCCACGTAGCTGAAGATAGAAGAAACCGTCAACCAGTACTGCTTGTTTGCCTGGCCTACGAGGTTTTGATTGATTGATTGATTGATTGAAACTTTTAATAGTAGATTGCACAGTACAGTATATATTCCGTACAATTGACCAGTAAATGGTAACACCCGAATACTTGTTTAAGTCGGGGTCCACGTTAATCAATTCATGGTAAGGTCTGGGCGTGTTGTAGGGACAATATTGTCAACAGCGCAATGGGAGAAATGACGACTACACCCCCAAACGTTTGGAATCCAAGTAGATCTTTGCAATTGTGTGTGCTTGAAGCTCATTGAGAGAATGCCAAGAGTGTGCAAAGCAGCAATCAGAGCAGAGGGTGGCTATTTTGAAGAAACTAGAATATTAAACATGTTTTCAGTTATTTCACCTTTTTTTGTTAAGTACATAACTCCACATGTGTTCATTCATAGTTTTGATGCCTTCAGTGACAATCTACAATGTAAATAGTCATGAAAATAAAGAAAATCCATTGAATAAGAAAGTGTGCTGTACTGTATTTCTATGTCTATTCAACATTTTTTGTATCTATCCATTTTTTTTATTTTTTTTTACAATGCTGACCTAACAAAAAGGCAGATGTGTCTTTCATTTATTAACAACAATTACCGCTATACAGGTATATCACTCTCAGCAGTAGGGGTGCATAAAAGAATGGATTCAGATCCGAATCCCGATTCTTATTCATTCCGATTCTAAATCGAATCATCATTTTCCAAAAATTGATGCAAAAAAATGATAATGATTTAGAATTTTTTGTAAATAAAAAAAACCCCAACATGTTTTCAGGCCATCTCTATGCAACCAGAATGAGATTTGTTTGTTAAATATTATTATGCCAAATAATACATTGCGAGAATCGGTTTAAAACAAGTATCGTGTTGAATCGAGAATCTAATCGTCACTCCCGGAATCGGAATCGAATCGTTAGGTGCCCAAAGATTCCCACCCTTACTCAGCAGTTTACAGGCGCGCTTAACGTGCGAGAGTTAACGTGTTGGAATACAAACAAATGTTTACATCACAGGTGTCAAACTCAAGGGCCCGGGGGGCCAGTTCTGGCCCGCTACATCATTTTATGTGGCCCGCGAAAGCCTGGAAAAAATGGGTTTCAATGAAATACTTATTTATTTATTTTTCTACTAAATACAATTAAATTTTGACAGAAAAAAATGGCAAAAACATAAACTTTAACATGATTTGATCATGACAATTATATTATTATATACTGTATTGCAAAAATATTTTGTGAGATAAAAACAAATAGTTAAATATCTCCTTTTACTTGGGGATTTACTCTCCAAGGTTTCTCATTGTCCCATTGGGTTGAGTTTTTCCTTGCCCTGATGTGGGATCTGAACCGAGGATGTCGTTGTGGCTTGTGCAGCCCTTTGAGACACTCGTGATTTAGGGCTATATAAATAAACATTGATTGATTGAATTAGAGCCTATGTGTCAAAGTCAAGGCCTGAATGAAGTGTCTGGGGTCCCAGGGATGATATGTGATTAGTACGCATTTGTTTTCCATCAGAGTTGGCGCTAGGAATTTTCAAAATGGGGCCCCGGGGACCCCATCAAGTCATGAAAAGGGGACCCACGGTACATTTTTGGGGTCCCACTTTTTTTTTGTAAGCGTTTTGAAAACGAATGCTAAATGTATGCATTATCCTGTTATATCTCACATTCTATATTGTGTTTTGGAAAAAGGTTGTCATAAATGTTACTTCATTCATAAAAAATAAATAAAAAAAATACAAAAGAAAACACAGTTTTATGCATGTGTAAATGTATTCAGTTATAAACATACATTCTAGAGATGTCTGATAATGGCTTTTTTGCCGATATCCGATATTCCGATATTGTCCAACTCTTAATTACCGATTCCGATATCAACCGATACAGATACATACAGTCGTGGAATTAACACATTATTGTGCCTATTTTTGTTGTGATGCCCCGCTGGATGCATTAAACAATGTAACAAGGTTTTACAAAATAAATCAACTCAAGTTATGGAAAAAAGTGCCAACATGGCACTGCCATATTTATTATTGAAGTCACAAAGTGCATTATTTTTTTTAACATGCCTCAAAACAGCAGCTTGGAATTTGGGACATGCTCTTCCCGAGAGAGCATGAGGAGGTTGAGGTGGGCGGGGTTGAGGTGTGTGTGGGGGGTTTAGGGGGTAGCGGGGCGTGTATATTGTAGCGTCCCGGAAGAGTTAGTGCTGCAAGGGGTTCTGGGTATTTGTTCTGTTGTGTTTATGTTGCGTTACGGTGCAGATGTTCTCCCGAAATGTTTGTCATTCTTGTTTGGTGTGGGTTCACAGTGCGGCGCATATTTGTAACAGTGTTAAAGTTGTTTATACGGCCACCCTCAGTGTGACCTGTATGGCTGTTGACCAAGTATGATTTGCATTCACTTGTGTGTGTGAAAAGCCGTAGATATTATGTGACTGGGCCGGCATGCAAAGGCAGTGCCTTTAAGGTTTATTGGCGCTCTGTACTTCTCCCTACGTCTGTGTTCACAGCGGCGTTTTAATAAGTCATAAATTTTACTTTTTCAAACCGATACCGATAATTTTGAAACGGATACCGATAATTTCCAAAATATTACTTTTTAAAGCATTTATCGGCTGATAATATCGGCAGTTCGATATTATCAGACATCTCTAATAAATTCAATTTCTTCATGGATCTAAACTTTACCGCTGCCGGTATTTTTTTTCTATATTTTTATTGTAATATTTTCAGAATGTCTTTGTTCTATTTTTGGCCAAAGTAAGACAAAGATCTGAATCTGAAGTTGTCTTTATTTTTTTTTAGTTTTAATGCCATGATTTTAATAGTCCGGCCCCTGAGCTAAAATGAGTTTGACACCCCTGAATTACACTTTTTTTTTTAACATATACCACAGTAATATTGTACCATGGCCTTAATACCGTGATAATATCGTACAGCGACATTTTAATACCGTTACATCTAGAGATGTCCGATAATAACGGCCTGCCGATATTATCGCCCGATAAATGATTTAAAATGTAATATCGGAAATTATCGGTATCATTTTTTTTATTATCGGTATCGTTTTTTATTTTTATTTTATTTTTTATTTTTTATTAAATCAACATAAAAAACACAAGATACACTTACAATTAGTGCACCAACCTAAAAGACCTCCCTCCCCCATTTACACTCATTCACACAAAAGGGTTGTTTCTTTCTGTTATTAATATTCTGGTTCCTACATTATACATCAATATATATCAATACAGTCTGCAAGGGATACAGTCCGTAAGCACACATGATTGTGCGTGCTGCTGGTCCACTAATAGTACTAACCTTTAACAGTTAATTTTACTCATTTTCATTAGTTACTAGTTTCTATGTAACTGTTTTTATATTGTTTTACTTTCTTTTTTATTCAAGAAAATTTATTTAATTTATTTATCTTATTTTATTTTATACATTTTTTTAAAAAGGACCTTATCTTCACCATACCTGGTTGTCCAAATTAGGCATAATAATGTGTTTAATTCCACGACTGTATGTTGGTATCGGTAATTAAGAGTTGGACAATATTGGAATATCGGCAAAAAGCCATTATCGGACATCCCTAATTACATCCCTACTCTTTGCGTAAGTGCTTCCCTTAAGTAAAAGTAAAGCCCAACTTTGTGTGCTTATTGGAGGACATTTAGATGTAAACTGGCTGCCCAGCTTTGCACAAGTAAACAAACTTTGTATCGGAAAGTTTAAAATTCTCGCCAATACTTGTTTCTCGCTGATGTCTGACCGATATCACCGGGACACCCCTAATTAATTGCACTACTTTATTTCTCAGCTTAATGAGGAAAAAAAGGTGTTTCGGGGTTGCACAATTGCACAAGTGTTGGAAGTGACTTTTGTTTGCGAGTTAACGTGACTGAATGGTATGGCATAAAACGATGTTGCATTATGACCTATGACCTCATGACCAAGCATCTGGTTTAAGGCTTCAATGAAATGACCTAAAAACATTTGGTCAGACCGAGGACAAAAACATACAGTTGAGTGGTGAGAGTACCCCAGGCGCCGTCCGAGCCCTGTCCAGTCACGTACCGTCAGTCGTTACAGGTGGGTGGGGGTGGGGGGGTGGGGGGGTTGGACGCCGCATCTCAACCGGCGCGTGTTTGTATTCTCTGTGCACACAATGACATGCACAAGACTGTGCAAGAGTCTGTCAAAAAAATCCCCCGTTGTCTAACGGGAGAAATAGGGGGTGGAAGGGCGCCGCGAGCCTGTGGCGAGAGAGTAGGAGTCAGGGCGAGGAGGCGAGAGAAAAGGGGCGGCGGGGAGCGGCTCTTCAGTTGTTGTGAAGGCAGTCGAGATCCACCGAACAGCAAACGTTTCCATTCTGTGTGATGCAGCGTGACAAGCACAAGAGGGAACAGACGTTAAAAAGTGTGGAAACATTTCGCACATCAACAAATGGGAAACAGCGAAACATACAATAGCAGCCCTTTTAAGTGGAATTCAACATATTCTTGTTAGACTTAGACAAACTTTAATGATCCACAAGGAAAATTGTTCCACACAGTAGCTCAGTTACAAAGGATGGAAAGGACAATGCAGGTATAAAATAGATAAAAAATGTACCATAGTAGCAATATAAAATATAACATATATGTAAAATGTACTTAATATATGTACAGTATGATATATACTGATATATTATATTATATTTTTATATCATATATACAATATATAACAATTACCACGGAGAATATTACAGTATATGTAACAGCTGCAGCATAAAATAGAGTTATCATATTTCATACATTAATGAGTTCACTTCTATAGTAGCTACTCAGTACAATGTGGTATAGTTAAATAATCAAACACTATTTATTGTACAATTTTACAATTAATTACAGTTTTACTGTAGGCTTGACAGTTAAATGTACGTAAAATATATCCTGCACACATACTGTAAAAACATTTTTAAACATTATTTTATTTATTTGTATTATTTTGTTTACTTTTTTTTTTTTTTACTACTGCTGTACTCTATACCAGTGGTCCCCAATCACCGGGCCGTCCGTGGACCGATTGGTACCGGGCCGCACAAGAAAAGAAAAAAAAAAAAGTTTTTTTAAAAAAAATTAAATCAACATAAAAAACACAATATATACATTATATATCAATATAGATCAATACAGTCTGCAGGGATGCACTCCATAAGCACACATGATTGTATTTCTTTATGACAAAAAAATAAATAAAACCCCCCCAATTTTCAAGCGTTAACCGGTCCGCAGCTACAAAAAGGTTGGGGACCACTGCTCTATACTGTATATAATTTTAAATTTTTGCATTATTTAGTTTGAAATTGTTTTTATTTTAAAACCTTTTATTTAACTTTTTCTTTTATATTTTTAATTATTTTACTACTACTGTACTCTGTACTGTATACAATTTAAAAAAAAAAAAATTAAATTATTTTGTTTGTACATTTTTTTTATTTGTATTTTTTTTCATTTTTTGTTTTTTAAAACGGTTTTGCTACTACTCTATCCTTTAGACCAGGGGTCACCAACCTTTTTGAAACCAAGAGCTACTTCTTGGGTACTGATTAATGCGAAGGGCTACCAGTTTGATACACACTTAAATAAATTGCCAGAAATAGCCAATTTGCTCAATTTACCTTTAACTCTATGTTATTATTAATAATTAATGATATTTATCTTTGCGGAAAGACTGATCATCTTAATGATTTCTCACAATAAATATATATAGAAACAGATAAATATCAATATGCAACACTTTATTTTATATTTTCTCTAAGTGCACATTTTTCAAATTGAACATTTTCAAATGATCACTTCTAAGACAGTCTTGTGAAATCACAATATCCCATTTTAACTAGCTAGCCACTAACATGTTTTAACAAATCATGAATTACTTTGCACAATGTTTTTACAAATAATAACTCATGTAAAATACAAAAGTCAACTCTCAGATTTTTAAATAAATCATGTCACACTTTGAACTGGACACCAAATCTGTTATCTGTTTCTTTGTCAGTTAGTGAAGACCAAGTCTTTAAAATATTTTCTTGGATTTTCAAATTCTATTTGAGTTTTGTCTCTCTTAGAATTAAAAATGTCGAGCAAAGCGAGACCAGCTTGCTAGTAAATAAATAAAATTTAAAAAATAGAGGCAGCTCACTGCTGCTATTTGAGCTATTTTTAGAACAGGCCAGCGGGCTACTCATCTGGTCCTTACGGGCTACCTGGTGCCCACGGGCACCGCGTTGGTGACCCCTGCTTTAGACCCTTTTATTAGGCATTTGAAGACCTGTGACATATTTTACTATTAGGAAGCGATAAAAAAAAAGAAATTATGAGTGAGTGTAACTGATATGCAGCGGCCCGCAGCTAATTTTTTAACAGCCTGCGCCACATTCTAAAAATACTATTAAAAAAAATTCAAAAACATTAAAAAAGTGGAAGACAAGAGCATACAGGTGAAATGTAACAGGAATAAAATTGCAATGTTGACTCTAAAAACACAAAGCTGCCATGCTGAATGTTTTTTTCTTTAAAGCTGTCATTGATCAAAGATAATAATGAATCAAAAACAATGTTGTTATGAGTTATTGACCTATTAAAGCAGGGATGTCAAACTTGTTTTCGTTGAGGGCCACATCGCAGTTATGCCTGCCACCAGAGGGCCTCTGGATTTTATTATTAATTATACAAATTGTTTTAAGAAGACTTTCGATTTTACAGTAAAAACTTTACATTTATAAAATGTTACGGTAAAATATAGTGGTTTTTTAAATTTTTTACAACATTTTACGGTATATGGAAAAACAGTACCACTGTTTTTTGTTTTCTAAATTGAACATTTAGTGTTAAATTTACATTGGTTTTTACAACAATATATTGTTAATGGTAAACAGTACACGTTCTTATTTTATTCTGGCAACTTAGCTGCCAGTTTTTCTATCGTAAAAACAAATGTACCGTCTTTCCAGTTACAGTAATACACCGTTAAAAACAACAACCGTAGATTTTACAGTCAAAAACTGGCAGCTCAGTCAACAGAATTTTGACGCAAAAACAGCAGTACTTTTTTTCAATTCACAGTAATATGCTGTAAAGAACGACGTAATTTTTAGTCATTTTTATTAATTTGATGGGTAGTTTCCTGTTAAGTATTTTTATTTAGACAAAAAAAAATTGTTGCAATAATGGATACTATTAAAGTTTAAAAGGCATGCGATTTCAAGCAGTACATATATTTTTTCTGTCAAAAAGGAAACAAAATCTATGACATTTAGTGAGAAAAAATTAAGTACTTTAACTGGTGTTTGCGGGCCAGATAAAATGATGTGGCGGGCCAGATCTGGCCCCAGGGCCTTGAGTTTGACACATATGTATTAAAGGCTCTAACTACCTCACATTAAAGTATTCCACTTTGAAATATTTTTTTGGGGACATTTTTTTTTGCATATTTTGTCTGTTTGCCATAAAAAAGTTATCTTTAACAAAAAGGGCATACAACAAATAAAAAATAAAAACAAAAAAAGATCATCAGAACTCATAATATATAACTTACATACATGTATACATATATACAGTATATTCATAAATATATATATATATATATATATATATATATATATATATATATATATATATATATATATATATATATATATATATATATATATATATGTATGTATGTATGTATGTATGTATGTATGTATATATATATATATATATATATATATATATATATATATATATATATATATATATATATATATATATATATATATATATATATATATATATATATATATATATATATATATATATGCATATATGTATACATGTATAAATGTATAAATACACACACACATTATATATACAATATGTCCCCTATTTATGTTTCAGTTGGCAGGTGTAGAATTAAAGCTGGTGTGTCTAACACTCTGTCTGGTGTGTGTCATCACGCTCATCAGTTGGCTAGGAAATAGAGCACCGAGAAAAGTTCTGTGTTGCAGTGCAGTTCGGAAGTAGAAGAGTGAGACTTTTAACACATTGCTATTTCTGTAATTAAAGTTTAGAATTCATTAAAAGTGCTGCTATTTGAGAATTGATGCATTTTACATACAGTCACATGGCAGCGTCATGCAGGCACAATAAATGTCCGTGGAAAATCTGGGTTTTTAAACATTAGTTTTCGCGTGAAAACATCACCTCATCGTTTTATTTTTTTTATGAAGTATCAAAAAAATATGATCCAAAAAAAAAATGTGTTCAACTCGCTGTTAGTGTTGTCCCGATACCAATATTTTGGTACTGTTACCGGTACCAAAATATATTTCGATACTTTCTGGTACTTTTTGATACTTTTCTAAATTAAGGGGACCACAAAAATGGCATTATTGTCTATATTTTAATAAAAAATCTTAGGGTACATTAAACATATGTTTCTTATTGCAAGTTTGTCCTTAAATAAAATAGTGAACATACAAGACAACTTGTCTTTTAGTAGTAAGTAAGCAAACAAAGGCTCCTAATTTAGTCTGCTGACATATGCAGTAACATATTGTGTCATTTTCCATTCTATTATTTTGTCAAAATTATTAAGGACAAGTGGTAGAAAATTGATTATTTATCTACTTGTTAATTTACTGTTAATATCTGCTTACTTTCTCTTTTTAACATGTTCTATCTACACTTCTGTTAAAATGTAATAATCACTTATTCTTCTGTTGTTTGGATGCTTTACATTAGTTTTGGATGATACCACAAATGTGGGTATCAATCCAATACCAAGCCGTTGCAGGATCATACATTGGTCATATTCAAAGTTCTTTAAGTGTCATATTTCCTGAGTTTATAAACATAATATACATAAAAAAAAAACGAAAAAAGATTGTGATGCTAAAAAATATCGATGTAATCATAGTAGTATCGACGAGACACGTTCCTGTACTTGGTATCATTACAGTGGATGTCAGGTGTAGGCTTTCTCCTTTGCTCCTAATCATATTTGGATGATTACAATCCGAAATCTGTTAGTTCCGAACCAGTTGTAGATCTAGAGCAGGGGTGTCAAACGTACGGCCCGAGGACCGGATCAGGCCCGCAAACAGGTTTCATCCGGCCTGCGGGATGAGTTTGCTAAGTATAACATTGAATGAAAGAATTACTGTTCTAAATGTGTCCACTAGATGTCACAATAGCAATTCTTTGTATCTTTGTAGATGATGCTACATATGTACAAAATAAACCACATGTTAGTGGACCATTCGAGGAAAATGATCAAACTACATAAATAACATCCTGTAATTTGATTTTGATATATCGTTTTTTTTATCTTGATGGATTGAAAATGAACGCCAATGAGTTGACTGATGAACATTGTCACATTATTTATTCAGAAAATATAAATAACGACAAATAAAGATAGAATATTATTAACCGCAACATGTACGTGTAAAAAAAAACATTATGATTTGTACATTTTCAGAATGTGCTTGTTCTATTTTCAAAGAAAGAAAACAATCTGAAGTTGTCTTTATTTTTAAGTTATCGTGCCGTGATTTTACCAGTCCGGGCCCACTTTGGAGTGTATTTTTCTCCATGTGGCCCACCGATTTAAAATGAGTTCTAGAGTATTTATTAGTAGCCAGCGAGAAGGTATATTTTAGACGTGACGGATGTAAACAAAGGTCACAACACAGGAAGTATATTACCTGGGGAGGCGTGGCTACTTTTTCTGAGTTCTTTGCATGCATGTAATAGGATTTTACATTACATATTCAATGATAATAAACGTTGGTAAATGATCTACTTAAAAAACTAAAACATCTGTGGTACATCACATGAGATATGTAAAAAGTGTCAAGAAGCCAACCAAAAGAGGTTGGTAGATGAGAATACATCTAAAGGTAAAATATAGTGTAGAAATTCACTTAATTGCAGGAAATGTAATCTACATTTTTAACATTTAAAACATTTTTATGCTCACATGACCGGAACAGTAAAAGCTAAGCAGAATTTAATATGGAGCCCCTTTATTATGAACATTTTCACACGTTTTTATTCACGTGAAAGGATTTTTATGATTTATTTTTTTAATTTGATGCATATTTGTACTAAAACTAATTAATGGAATTAAATGTTCCAGTTTGTTTTTGTTGGAAAATAACAAACTTGACATAATGAATACATATTTTCCGTGCACGTCTCCCATCCCAGTACTGCTATTTACCAGAGGAGATGATCTGGGGATATTTGCCATTATTTTCACTGACAGAGCAGGAAGGGGCTAGGAATACGGTAAGGGTAACGTTTCAAATGAAGCGCCCTGTTATTCATTAAATTATTTATTCATTTTAGATGCTCTTATATATGCAAAATGCCCCCCCCCTCCAACCCCACGGATTGCAATTTCTTACACCATACCTGTTTTTGCCAGGAAATCTCTTTTTTCCACCTTCTTTTACAGCAAGCATCGGCAAAACTCAGAGGGCGGCGCATGCAGCGCGGAGAGTTGCATGTTTTGTAATTTAATCAAATTAACAACGCGAGAGAGTTGGCTGAACTTGAAGACGATGGGGAAAAAAATCCAAACTTTGTGTAAATATCTTGACAAACAGGACACATTATTTTTTTTAAAGAAGAGCAACAACTAAAAGCGCTGTTAAGGAGCCCAGATATTTTTTTTTTACATTTTCATTTATGAAAAATTACAGAGCTCCTCACAAAGTAGCGGTAATGCAGTGGTGTCCAAACTACGACTCGGGGGCCATTTGTGGCCCGCAGCTAATTTTTTGACGGCCCTGCTGCACATTCTAAAAATACTACTAAAAAGAAACAAAAAAAAGACACATTACCAAGTGGAATAAAAGCACAAACAGGTGAAATGTAATGAAAACAAGTTGCAATGTTGACTTTAATAACACATTTTTTTTCTTTAAAACTGTCTGAGCTCCAAAAAAAAAAAAAAAGAATCAAAATGAATGTTGTCATGAATTATTATTATTAAACAGAATACAATGATTTGCAAATCCTTATCAACTTATATTCGATTGAATAGACTGTAAAGACAAGATACTTAATGTTCAAACTGAGAACTGACGTTTTTTTTTTTTTGCAAATAATCAATAACTTAGAATTTAATGGCAGCAACACAAATTGCAAAAAAGTTGGCACAGGGACATTTTTACCACTGTGTTACATGGCCTTTCCTTTTAACAACACTCAGTAAACGTTTGGGAACTGAGGAGACACATTTTTTAAGCTTCTCAGGTGGAATTCTTTCCCATTCTTGCTTGATGTACAGCTTAAGTTGTTCAACAGTCCGGGGGTCTCCGTTGTGGTATTTTAGGCTTCATAATGCACCACACATTTTCAATGGGAGACAGGTCTGGACTACATGCAGGCCAGTCTAGTACCCGCACTCTTTTACTATGAAGCCACGCTGTTGTAACACGTGGCTTGGCATTGTCTTGCTGAAATAAGCAGGGGCGTCCATGATAACGTTGCTTGGATGGTAACATATGTTGCTCCAAAACCTGTATGTACCTTTTAGCATTAATGGTGCCTTCACAGATGTGTAAGTTACCCATGTCTTGGGCACTAATACACCCCCATACCATCACAGATGCTGGCTTTTCAACTTTGCGCCTATAACAATCCGGATGGTTCTTTTCCTCTTTCTTCCGGAGGACACGGCGGCCACAGCTTCCAAAAACAATTTGAAATGTGGACTCGTCACACCACAGAACACTTTTACACTTTTCATCAGTACATCTTAGATGAGCTCGGGCCCAGCAAAGTCAGCGGCATTTCTGGGTGTTGTTGATAAATGGCTTTCGCTTTGCATAGTAGAGTTTTAACTAGCACTTACAGATGTAGCGACAAACTGTAGTTACTGACAGTGGTTTTCTGAAGTGTTCCTGAGACCATGTGGTGATATCCTTTACACACTGATGTCGCTTTTTGATGCAGTACCGCCTGAGGGATCCAAGGTTACGTCCATTCAATGTTACGTGCGGTGATTTCTCCAGATTCTCTGAACCTTTTGATGATATTACGGACCGTAGATGGTGAACTCCCTAAATTCCTTGCAATAGCTGGTTGAGAAATGTTGTTCTTAAACTGTTCGACAATTTGCTCACGCATTTGTTCACAAAGTGGTGACCCTCGCCCCGTCCTTGTTTGTGAATGACTGAGCATTTCATGGAAGCTGCTTTTATACCCAATCATGGCACCCACCTGTTCCCAATTAGCCCGTTCACCTGTGGGATGTTCCAAATAAGTGTTTCCTCAACTTGCCACTTGTGCCAGCTTTTTTGAAACGTGTTTTAGGCATCAAATTCCAAATGAGCTAATATTTGCAAAAAATAACAACGTTTTCCAGTTCGAACGTTAAGTATCTTGTCTTTGCAGTCTATTCAATTGAATATAGGTCGAAAAAGATTTGCAAATCATTGTATTTTGTTTTTATTTACGATTTACACAATGTGCCAACTTCAGTGGTTTTGGTGTTTATATTTGACTGCTGCAAATTTCAAAATGCCACAGGTAGGAGGAGCCTGATGCCATAAATGTGCAGTAAATGAGTGTCTCCATGGTATATAAGCAAATACCTTATTTAAACAAGGTGGTGTGCCAATTGTACACACAATCTTAGTCGATCACACGCCCACTATTTTATAGTTTGCTCCCGCTATTTAACATTTGGTATTTGGATCTTAGTAGATCAAGCTGGAAGTGCTTTTGTCTTACTTTACACGTGCAGCTGGTGCAGGGCGACTTGGGCATCCGCCATGTGTCTCCGCTGAGACGGGCGATGCCCGCGGGGTCCTGGCACGTTTGCCGGATGTCGTAGGACAGGTTGTCAGCCAAGCAGGGGTCCGCCACGCAGCGCGGACAGCACTCGCCCTCGGCCACCGCCGTGTACTCGCACGTCAGCGCCGGACAAACCAGAGGCCAGCAGTCCACCTCCCCTTCCTGCAGACAAAAGCGGTAAAAAAAAACAAAAAATAAGAGTTTCGCATGCAGCTGTAATGCAATTACGCCTGGCATAATGGTGTGTTGCCATATCGCTAATTAGTGAGGTGGCAGTTGTGCCGTGCCTCCACAAACACACATTCGCAGCGTGCCAGGGGCAGGTATTAAACAAAGCCCAACTCTAAGCTTCATGTTGATGAGGAGATTCTGTTGCATCCCTCAGGGATTTGCAATGAAGGTCAGTTTTCATTTCTGCTGCCAATTTACACTCTGCGTGTGTGAGTGTGTTCTTGTATTTCTACCCTTCTTGAGACATCAACAAGGAAAAGTACCTTCCATTTGAGGACCGGTGAACAAGTTAGGACATAAATCATGGTCCCAATACAGAAAACCATCGCATCTAATAGAGAATGTCTCATTTGCACGCCCGGTGGTGAAATCTATTAAAAATGAGGGATTTTTCAAATTGACTGTGTGTCAGTTTTAAAAGTGCTCACCCTCTGGCCAATATATGAAATAACAAGTGTGTGTAAGAAATTAAAATGTGCCCCCTTTGGCCAAAATTAATTAAATTTTTTTTAAAATATATGTATATAGAGATATACTGTAATAACTTGAAGTAAATAATGAAGATTAAAAAACAATTACAAAAAATAATAATAATAATAATGATAATAAACTAAAAGCAGTCTTTTTCTCACAATGTGTCGACCTTTTTCTTATAAAATTGAGAACAATTTCTCATATTCTTTCTGTTTCTGTAATATTGCAATATTTTCTTGGAAAATTATGACTTTTTTTATGTAAAATTATTACTTTTTCCTGCAAAATGTTGACATTTGTCATATAAAAATGCTGACTTTTTAGTGCCAATTTGTTTGTGGTTCTCGTAAAATAGTGACATTTTTGGAGTACAATTATGACTTGTCATAATTTTGCTAGGTAAAATTCTGATTTGCAACATTTTAAAATGTTCTTATAAAATTGTGACTTTTGTCGAGTAAAATTACGACTCTTTTCATAAAGTTGCCAAAATGTTACGCTTTTCTTGTGAGATTGCGACTGCTATTGAGTAAAATTCCAACTTTTATCATAACATTGCACAAATGTTCCGTTTTTCTTGCAAAATTTTGACTTGCGTTGAGTAAAATGACGACTTTTATTATAATACTGCCAAAATTAAAAGTTTTTCTTGTGAAATGGTGGCCTTTTTCTTGTGAAATGGTGGCCTTTTTCTTGTGAAATTCCAACAAATGTTTCACAACAAGCTTTTTTTGTGTTTGCATAGTATTTATATATTATTAATGTTGTAAATACAAATGTTTATATATCTAGAAATGGTGGTCCTAAAGAGGTAGGCATTTTTCGGAGGTGTCAAGAAGGTAAGAAATACAACAATGTGTGTGTGTGTGTGTGTATATATATTTATATATACGGAAAACCATTGCATCTAATAGAGAATGTCTCATTTGCACCCCTGGTGATGAAATCTATCAAAATGAGGTGGTCCCAAAAAGGAGGGATTTTTCAAATTGACTGTGTGTCGGTTTTAAAAGTGCTCCCCCTCTGGCCAACATATGAAATAACAAGTGTGTGTAAGAAATTGAAGTGTGCCCCCTTTGGCCAAAATTAATTTAAAAAAATAAAAAATATATGTGTATAGAGACATACTGTAATAACTTGAAGTAAATAATGAAGATTAAAAACTAAAAGTAGTCTTTTTCTCACAATGTGTCAACCTTTTTTCTTATAAAATTGGGAACAATTTCTCTAATTCTTTCTGTTTCTGTAATATTGCAATATTTTCTCATAAAATTGTGACTTTTTTATGTAAAATTATAACTTTTTAATGCAAAATGGTGACATTTGTCATATAAAATGCTGACTTTGATCACAATAGTGCCAAATTTTTTGTGGTTCTCGTAAAATAGCGAAATTTTTGGAGTACAATTATGACTTGTCATAATTTTGCTAGGGAAAATTCTGATTGGCAACATTTTAAAATGTTCTCATAAAATTGGGACTTTTGTCGAGTTAAATTACGACTCTTTTCTTAAAGTTGCCAAAATGTTACGCTTTTCTTGTAAAATTGCGACTGCTATTGAGTAAAATTCCAACTTTTATCATAACATTGCACAAATGTTCAGTTTTTCTTGTAAAATTTTGACTTGCGTTGAGTAAAATGACGACTTTTATTATAATACTGCCAAAATTCAAAGTTTTTTTGTAAAATTGTGGCCTTTTTTTGGTGAAATTCCAACTAATTTTTCACAACAAGCTTTTTTTATATTTGCATAGTATGTATATATTATTAATGTTGTAAATACAAATCTTTATATATCTAGAAAGAGTGGTCCTAAAGAGGTAGGCATTTTTCGGAGGTCTCAAGAAGGTAAGAAATACAAGAATGTGTGTGTGTGTGTGTGTGTGTGTGTGTGTGTGTGTGTGTGTGTGTGTGCTGACCATGCAGCGGCACTGCTGGCATCCGTACAGCCATGATGCTCCGCTACGGTAGAGTGTGCGACCACTCTGGTCCAGACACTGGCTGCTGGGCCTGTTGTCACAACTAGGACAGCAAAACAGATCCTCCTCCGGGTCGCCACAGTCGCACGGTTTCCTTCTGCAATATGTCCGGCCATCCTGGGGAAAAAAACACAGAGGGGTTGAACTTTCACGGGCAAAAAAGTGACTGATGCACGGGAGTCTATAAATAGCCTCCTGCCTCTCGGCCATTCAAAGTGGACTCCTTCAGGCGCAGCAAAAAAGTTTTTGTTTTTCCTCAGCCGCATGTTCAAATTTAGAAATAATGTCAATAAATTACGCAGTATATTCAGGGTCACCGCAATTAAAAAAAACAACACAAAGCTGCCATGCAGGTTTTTTTTCCCTTTAAAACTGTCTGAGCTCAAAAAAAAAACAAGGACTCAAAGTCAATGTTATGAATTATTGACCTACTCAAGGCTCCAATGACTTCACATCAAATATTCCACTTTGAAATATTCTTGGGGGAAAATATTGCACATTTTGTCTCTTTGTCATATAAAAAACAATGTCTTCTTTGACAAAAAGGGCATAAAACAAACCAAAAAAGAGCAAAGAGAAAAAAAAAAAAGTTTTGTAAAACAGGGTTTGAACAAAAAGGGCATAAAACATAAAAAACCCCAACAACAACCACCACAACAACAACAAAAAAAACACCAACATTTTGGGCCTCGAATAAAATCTGATTTCGCATCCCAATCTGATACTTTTAGAATAGATTATATAAACTTTTTTAGCAAGTAACTAAAGTAAACACAATAAAACAAATGAATAATATAAAAGCTTATCGTATTAGATGTAGAATTTGTTTAAATCAGATGATTATTTTCAAATTTGTAGTATTGAATACAATTTTTAAATGTCTTTTAACACAATAAAGTTGCTAGTAAACAATTACTAAACAAAAACAACAATTGGCTGCCATTTTAAATCATTTTAATTTTGCCTTCAAAGCCTTCCTGTATCCAAACTTATGGTGCCTTCCATTAACTTTGGAAGTTGCAAGTCGGAGCTGGGAACGACGTCACAGCCCAGTTCCGAGCGTTCCAGTTACGAGGTCGAAAAACAATATGGCGACATCCACAAAAGCTTTTCTTGCGCTTGCCTTGTCTGAATATAAACATCGGAAAATATGCACTCCTTCTGCAACCTTCTAACACGGTGGATCTAAAGGAAACTCCGACACTATTGCTGGCAATGTTGAATTTATAAAACACAGTAACATTACTGTTATGATCCGTTGCCAAGATGATGTGTTATTTTAGTTTGACTCATTTAGTTCTGTTTTGAGCACCCCTGGGTTTGTGTTTTAGTTGCCATGACTGCAGATTAGTTTCACCTGCCTCTGATTAGTGTTCGTGAGAGTGAAGGACTAGAGTGCAGTGCAGGACGCAACTTTTTTCGCTCTGACCGTAACTTAGGTACAAGCTGGCTCATTGGATTCCACACTCTCTTGTTTTTCTATTGTGGATCACGGATTTGTATTTTAAACCACCTCGGATACTATATCCTCTTGAAAATGAGAGTCGAGAACGCGAAATGGACATTCACAGTGACTTTTATCTCCACAATACATCGGCGAAACACTTTAGCTACGGAGCTAACGTGATAGTATCGGGCTTAACTGCATATAGAGAGAAAAGAAATAAGCCCAGAAAATCAACAATACTATTAAACCATGGACCTGTAAATACACAATTAATGCTTTCCAGCCTGGCGAAGGTTAACAATGCTGTTGCTAACGACGCCATTGAAGCTAACTTAGCAACGGGACCTCACAGAGCTATGCTAAAAACATTAACTATCCACCTACGCCAGCCAGCCCTCATCTGCTCATCAACACCGGTGCTCACCTGCGTTCCAGCAATCGACGGTGCGACGAAGGACTTCACCCGATCATCCGTGCGGTCGGCGGCTAGCGTCGGATAGCGCGTCTGCTATCCACCTTAAAGTCCTCCTGTTTGTGTTGCTGCAGCCAGCCGCTAATACACCGATCCCACCTACAACTTTCTTCTTTGCAGTCTTCATTGTTCATTAAACAAATTGCAAAAGATTCACCAACACAGATGTCCAGAATACTGTGGAATTTTGAGATGAAAACAGAACTTTTTGTATTGGATTCAATGGCGTCCGAATACTTCCGTTTGAACGATTGACGTCACGCGCATATGTCATCATACATAGACGTTTTCAACCGGATGTTTAGCGGGAAATTTAAAATTGCACTTTATAAGTTATTGGCATGTGTTGCAATGTTAAGATTTAATCATTGATATATAAACGATCAGACTGCCTGGTCGGTAGTAGTGGGTTTCAGTAGGCCTTTAAGTCGACAAAAAATAGTCAGAAGTGCTCATAATGGATATTACAGAAGCTGCCGTTATTGTTACACTCAAAGCAGCCATCTTTGGCTGGACTCGCCAACTTTCCGAGGAGGAAATCCAACCCAAAATTCCAAGTAGGCACGCGGAAATTCCGACTTCCCAGTACAAATAGAACGCACCATTACTCCCTGAGTTGTAAACAATAACAAAATATTATTTTGTAATAATAAGAACAATAAAAAGAAAAATATTGATCGAATCATTTTATTTTCATTTATATACATATACAATAATAGGTATCGGTAGTATCGACGTCTGGATCGAGCACCACTGCTTTCCATTGAAGCTTTAGCGATTAGTTTCTTGTGTCGTCCTGCTCGGTGTGTGGATGTGGCATGAGCCTGTTACGTCGCGGATCGTTTCCCCAAGATGCGGACGGAACTCTGGAGGCAGTGTGCAGGTAGAAGAATGATTTATTGTCCATAAAACAGTCAAGAAAACAAACACAAGAAATGCGTAGCGATTGCACGGGGAGCTAAGGCAAAAAACTAGCACTGGAAAGCTTAGTATAGAAACAGGAATCAAAGGAGTACTAAAGTAACTTGTTGCAGGAGCAAACAAAACAGCCAGACCGAGTGTGGCGAAAGGTAGGTATAAATAGCTCTCTGATTAA
Organism: Entelurus aequoreus; assembly: GCF_033978785.1. Lineage (NCBI taxonomy): Eukaryota > Metazoa > Chordata > Actinopteri > Syngnathiformes > Syngnathidae > Entelurus > Entelurus aequoreus. The sequence continues at coordinate 81,589,533 of NC_084732.1, forward strand.
TGCCCGGAAGCAGGTGAGCGTCCTGAACACTAATCAGAGGCAGGTGAAAATAAATAGCACCCATGGCAACCAAGAAACACAACACCCAGGGTGCTGAAAAAAGAACTAAGGGAGTCTTAAACTAAAATAAAACATGATCCGGGCAACGGATCATCACCAGTGTGAATGGACCACGTGCACGTTAGCAAACCTCACTCCCCAAAAGCACGGGCTTTCAGCTCGGTGGTCAGCACACTCGCCTCTAATGCGGACAACCAGGGGTCGTGTGCCCATGCGGAAGGGGCACCTGGGTTACACCTAGCCATTCATTTTATTCTAGTCCTCCAGTGATCATTTTGGAGTCACGGCACAGATAAATGGGTGATACAAAATTGGTTATACTTGGCACTTTTCTACTTTCAAGATACTCGAAGCGCTTTGACACTATTTCCACTGTCACACACACATTCACACACTCATGGCGGAAGCTGCCATGCCAGGCCCTAACCACGACCCATCAGGAGCAAGCAAGGACACAAAAGCCCGAGCTATTGTGGTTAATTGTATCATGTATCATTATCTTATAGGATTGGAAGTAGCATGTGTTTGTATTTGGCCACGTAATCTTTTAAAATTATTCCTCTACTAAGGTCAAAGTTCCACTCTATCACTCTGTAGAGCAGGGGTCACCAACCTTTTTGAAACCAAGAGCTACTTCTTGGGTACGGATTAATGCGAAGGGCTACCAGTTTGATACACACTTAAATAAATTGCCAGGATTAGCCAATTTGCTCAATTTACCTTTAACTCTATGTTATTATTAATAATTAATGATATTTACACTTAATTGAACGGTTTAAAAGAGGAGAAAACATGAAAAAAATGACAATTAAATTTTGAAACATAGTTTATCTTCAATTTCGACTCTTTAAAATTCAAAATTCAACCGAAAAAAAAGAAGAGAAAAACTAGCTAATTCGAATCTTTTTGAAAAAATTAAAAAAATAATTTATGGAACATCATTAGTAATTTTTCCTGATTAAGATTAATTTTAGAATTTTGATGACATGTTTTGAATAGGTTAAAATCCAATCTACACTTTGTTAGAATATATAACAAATTAGACCAAGCTATATTTCTAACAAAGACAAATCATTATTTCTTCTAGATTTTACAGAACAAAAATTTTAAAAGAAATTCAAAAGACTTTGGAATAAGATTTAAATTTGATTCTAAAGATTTTCTAGATTTGCCAGAATATTTTTTTTGAATTTTAATCATAATAAGTTTGAAGAAATATTTCACAAATATTCTTCGTCGAAAAAATAGAAGCTAAAATAAAGAATTAAATTAAAATGTATTTATTATTCTTTACAATAAAAAAAATACATTTACTTGAACAGTGATTTAAATTGTCAGGAAAGAAGAGGAAGGAATTTAAATGGTAAAAAGGTATATGTCTTTAAAAATCCTAAAATCATTTTTAAGGTTGTATTTTTTCTCTAAAATTGTCTTTCTGAAAGTTATAAGAAGCAAAGTAAAAAAATTAATGAATTTATTTAAACAAGTGAAGACCAAGTCTTTAAAATATTTTCTTGGATTTTCAAATTCTATTTGAGTTTTGTCTCTCTTAGAATTAAAAATGTCGGGCAAAGCGAGACCAGCTTGCTAGTAAACAAATACAATTTAAAAAATAGAGGCAGCTCACTGGTAAGTGCTGCTATTTGAGCTATTTTTAAAACAGGCCGGCGGGCTACTCATCTGGTCCTCACGGGCTACCTGGTGCCCGCGGGCACCGCGTTGGTGACCCCTGCTGTAGAGAGTGTCCACAGGAGATTGGGAATCCCACAAGAATGTAGGTGTCAGGTTTAGGAGGAAAATGAAAGACATTAGCAACACCTGGTAGAAGGTCCACAGATAGGGAAAGAGGATAGGGGTTGGCGGTCACCCGACTTAAACTAATCACAGGAATAATGGCAAGGAAAGATAGACAGGCCAGACTGTCCGGCATCAAGATTAGACCCACAAGGAGAGGGGGTGTACAAGAAATGGGCAGCAAAATTAAGAGATTTGGCACACTTCTTCTCCTAGAGCTGCAGCTCTAGTCCGAGGCTCGCTGAAACAAATAAAGCTTTTTGTTCGACGATTCCTCTTGGCGTCTCCTTGGCTCATCACCCATCACACGACCCTCAAATATACAACTCTATCAACCCGGTAACCCAATTAAAGGCCTACTGAAACCCACTACTACCGACCACGCAGTCTGATAGTTTATACATCAATGATGAAATCTTAACATTGCAACACATGCCAATACGGCCGGGTTAACTTATAAAGTGCAATTTTAAATTTCCCGCTAAACTTCCGGTTGAAAACGTCTATGTATGATGACGTATGCGTGTGACATCAATCGTTGAAACGGAAATATTCGGACACATTGTATCCAATACAAAAAGCTCAGTTTTCATCGAAAAATTCCACAGAATTCTGGACATCTGTGTTGGTGAATCTTTTGCAATTTGTTCAATTAACAATGGAGACCGCAAAGAAGAAAGCTGTAGGTGGGAAGCGGTGTATTAGCGGACGGCTGCAGCAACACAAACACGTAGCCGGTGTTTCATTGTTTACATTCCCGAAAGATGACAGTCAAGCTTTACCATTGGCCTGTGGAGAACTGGGACAACAGAGACTCTTACCAGGAGGAGTTTGAGTTGGATACGCAGACGCGGTACCGTGAGTACGCAGCTGCGGCTTCCAAACATTTGATCGCTTGCCCGTACGTGCGTGCCGCTATGTGCATGTCACTATGTGCATGTCACTAAGTGCATGTCACATACGTAACTTTGGGGACTTTGGGGAAATATATGTGCTGTATGAACTATGGGGAGGTGAACGGTACTTTGGGCTGTGGTATTGAGTGTGTTGTGCGGGTGTTTAATTTGTATTGGCGGGTTATATGGACGGGAGGGGGGAGGTGTTTGTTATGCGGGATTAATTTGTGGCATATTAAATATAAGCCTGGTTGTGTTGTGGCTAATAGAGTATATATATGTCTTGTGTTTATTTACTGTTTTAGTCATTCCCAGATGAATATCAGGTCCCACCCGCCTCTCACAGCATCTTCCCTATCTGAATCGCTTCCACTGCCCTCTAGTCCTTCACTCTCACTTTCCTCATCCACAAATCTTTCATCCTCGCTCAAATTAATGGGGAAATCGTCACTTTCTCGGTCTGAATCGCTCTCGCTGCTGGTGGCCATGATTGTAAACAATGTGCAGATGTGAGGAGCTCCACAACCGGTGACGTCACGCGCATATCGTCTGCTACTTCCGGTACAGGCAAGGCTTTTTTATCAGCGACCAAAAGTTGCGAACTTTATCGTCGATGTTCTCTACTAAATCCTTTCAGCAAAAATATGGTAATATCGCGAAATGATCAAGTATGACACATAGAATGAACCTGCTATTCCCGTTTAAATAAGAAAATCGCATTTCAGTAGGCCTTTAAGAGATTTGGCACACTTCTTTTCCTAGAGCCGCAGCTCTAGTGCGACGCTCGCTGAAACAAATAAAGCTTTTTGTTCGACAATTCCTCTTGGCGTCTCCTTGGCTCATCACCCATCACACGACCCTCAAATATACAACTCTATCAACCCGGTAACCCAATTAAGGTTGTTGAGGAGTGAGGTTTACCAACGTACACTGGCTGGCCCCTGTTACACTAACAAAACAGTCTCTTTAAAGCCTTGTATATTTATTTTTAGCCCTTTTAATAAAAAATACATGCTTCATAGCCAATTAGGCCAATCAGGCCAAACCCTTGAAGTTACAAACAATCTGTGAGAAACGCCGCAATCACTTAGTCTATGTATCAGGCATAACGAGAACACAAACACCAACCCAAAGTATTTAAAAATACATGCTTCAGATGGCTAAAGTAAGACTCTTTTGCACATTTCCACATTGATACTTTGCAAAGCAACTTCTTAGAGTCTTAAAGTGAATAATAGCATAGAGATGCAGCACCTTGGCTGGAATACAAAGTGAAATGCAGATGTATTGACAGAATTTCCGGACATCATCAATCCGCCGTGTCCTCGCCCTCCCACTCCGGGCTCCCGAGAACTTAATGGTTCATTTTACACAAAACAGCAGAGCACTCTCTGTCTGGCTCAGTGTAGTGCGGATATAAACATGGTTACAAGAAAAGGCTGTTAGAGAATGTACGAGGGGCCATAAAACCACTCTGCATACCATCAAAAAGGTAACGAAGAGACAATGTTTTATCTACGCATATTGTCCTGCTCCAGTAACCACGGGGCCAATTCTTATGGCCTTGGTCTTTATGTTTATGGTCTCGGGCCTGCTGGGGGAATTGCTGCCAATTGTGGTGTGTTCCCATTGCCAGGAAGATAAGGCAGGCATGCCAGTACTGTGTTGGGGTTTTCTAGTACAACATCATTCTGAACATAATTGCTGTGGATGACATCTTTTACATGAATATTAACAACATTGGTCCAAGACTTTCTTCTCTCTTTCTGTAGGTTATTTAACTTTTCTATTGGGGTGGCTTTGGGGTAAATCTATAAAGATCTACACAGGTTATAAGATGCCTTTTTTTTAATGAACTGTGTTACTGTGTTACATCTGACATCACATGGAAAAAGATAATACCTTCTGGGGGAAAGTTCTGTGGCCACAATACCCAGCAATATTTTTGGAGGATAAAAGTTGAGGCCTTCAATCACAGGAACACCAACCTACCGTCAAGCATAGTGGTGGTAGTATCATACTTGCCAACCCTCCCGGATTTTCCCGGAATTCAGCGCTGCCATCTACTGGATAGCCTCCGGAACACTAAAATTCAAGTATTTCTTTTATTTATATGTATAATCAAATAAAAAAAAAAAAAAAAAAAAAAAAAAAAAATAATATATATATATATATATATATATATATATATATATATATATATATATATATATATATATATATATATATATATATATATAGCTAGAATTCACTGAAAGTCAAGTATTTCATACACACACACATATATATATATATATATACATATATATATATATATACATATATATATATATATATATATATATATATATATATATATATATATATATATATATATATATATGAAATACTTGACTTTCAGTGAATTATAGCTATATATATATATATATATATATATATATATATATATATATATATATATATATATATATATATATATATATATATATATATATATGAAATATATATTAAATACTCGAGTTGGTAAATTCTAGCTGTAAATATACTCCTCCCCTCTTAACCACACCCCCCTAGCTAGATTTAAGGTTTTAGAATGGCCTTCTCAAAGTCCTGACTTAAACGTGTGGACAATGCTGAAGAAACTAGTCCATGTCAGAAAACCAACAAATTTAGCTGAACTGCACCAATTTTGTCAAGAGGAGTGGTCAAAAATTCAACCAGAAGCTTGTGAATGGCTACCAAAAGCACCTTATTGCAGTGAAACTTGCCAAGGGACATGTAACCAAATATTAACATTGCTGTATGTATACTTTTGACCCAGCAGATTTGGTCACATTTTCAGTAGACCCATAATAAATTCATAAAATAACCAAACTTCATGAATGTTTTTTGTGACCAACAAGTATGTGCTGCAATCTCTCTATCACAAAAAATAGGAGTTGTAGAAATGATTGGAAACTCAAGACAGCCATGACATTATGTTCTTTACAAGTGTATGCAAACTTTTGACCACAACTGTATATCAGTCCCTCCAGAATTTCGTATGTTGTTGTGGTCCGTTAAGCCCTTTGAGGCTCTTGAAATTTAGACTATACAAATAATTTGTGATTGATTGATGTTGCAACGTCCGTACCGTACCTCCTCCGATATTTCAATCGGTTCTAAAAGCTAATTTTTCCCCCCACTGACTGTTTTCTGCTCCTTTGTCCAGCTTTTACTTTAACATCCGGTCTGTTTTGGCGTTGAATTGTGACGTTTGTCTGATGAACACAACCTTAATTGGATGCTTATTTGATTTACAAACCCCAAAACCAGTGAAGTTGGCACATTGTGAAAATGGTAAATAAAAACAGAATACAATGATTTGTAAATCCTTTTCAACCTATATTCAATTAAATAGACTGCAAAGACAAGATACTTAACATTCAAACTGTTTTTTTGCAAATATTAGTTAATTTGGAATTTGATGCCTGCAAAATGTTTGAAAAAAGCTGGCAAAAGTGGCAAAAAAGACGAATGCTCATCAAATACTTATTTGGAACATCCCACAGGTGAACAGGCTAATTGGGAACAGGTGGGTGCCATGATTGGGTATACAAGCAGCTTCCATGAAATGCTCAGTCATTCACAAACAAGGATGGGGCGAGGGTCCGAACTTTGTGAACAAATGCGTGAGCAAATTGTCGAACAGTTTAAGAACAACATTTCTCAACGAGCTATTGCAAGGAATTTAGAGATTTCACCATCTACGGTACGTAATATCATCAAAATGTTCAGAGAATCTGGAGAAACCACGGCACGTAACATTGAATGCCCGTGACCTTGGATCCCTCAGGCGGTACTGCATCAAAAACGACATCAGTGTGTAAAGGATATCACCTCATGGTATGTGTAACTCACACATCTGTGAAGGCACCATTAATGCTAAAAGGTACTTACAGGTTTTGGAGCAACATATGTTGCCATCTAAGCAACGTTACCACGGACGCCCCTGCTTATTTCAGCAATATAATGCCAAGCCACGTGTTACAACAGCGTGGCTTCATAGTAAAAGAGTGCGGGTACTAGACTGGCCTGCCTGTAGTCCAGACGTGTCTCCCATTGAAAATGTGTGGCACATTATGAAGCATAAAATACCACAACGGAGACCCCGGGCTGTTGAACAACTTAAGCTGTACATCAAGCATGAATGGGAAATAATTCCACCTGAAAAGCTTCAAAAATGTGTCTCCTCAGTTCCCAAACGTTTACTGAGTGTTGTTAAAAGGAAAGGCCATGTAACACAGTGGTAGACATGCCCCTGTGCCAACTTTTTTGCAATGTGTTGCTGCCATTAAATTCTAAGTTATTGATTATTTGCAAAAAAAATAAAAAGTTTCTCAGTTCGAACATGAAATATCTTGTCTTTACAGTCTATTCAATTCAATATAAGTCGAAAGGGATTTGCAAATCATTGTATTCTGTTTTTATTTACGAATTACACAACGTGCCAACTTCACTGGTTTTGGGTTTTGTATATCCACATACCAAAAAGGCCTGGGTCGCATCCGAATTGTACGGTTCACGTTAAAAAAAAAAAAAAGATACGTACCACGTATGGTCAAAAATATCAGAATTGACTTGTAGTGTAAACATAAACATGGCGTTGCAGACGCACCCTGCATTAAAAGTAGGTACATATCTGTGAATATGTACAGTATCTGTGAACACCATCGTAATAGACTACTCTTAATCCAAACAAGACATGACAGCAGAGGTTGCTCATATTAGGTTTAGTTCTGGTGTTAACTTTAAAATTGGGGATTTCATTTACGACAACGCGCTCAACTGTCAACTTTTTACATTTTTTTTTTTTTTTTTACTATAAATGTGTAATCTCATCTCCTCAATGTCACTCCTGATCCAGGTGTCACAAGACTGTGTGTCACACGGCAATGACAAAAATAAAGGCATGGGGACTTAGTACCTTGCAGGAGCAGATGGTGCACAGGTCAAAGCTGGCTTTCCAGTCTTCTCTGTTCCTTCTGACCCCTTCCTCCTGTGGACAGTCTCCAGTGCATCCTGGACCTGATGTGCACACACAGTCGTAGCCTCCTGGTAGGTTCACACACACGCTGTCATTCCAGCAGCTGTGCGTTTGCAAACTGCACTCGTCCACGTCTGGAAAGCAGATATAAAAATATTTTTAAAAACATGTGTATTTGCAGATACAGTACAAAATATGTCCAAAAGATGTGCGGTATAGTGTTGTCCCGATACCAATATTTTGATACCGGTACCAAAATGTATTTCAATACTTTTCTAAATAAAGGGCACCACAAAAAATGGCATTATTGGCTTTATTTTAACAAAAAATCTTAGGGTACATTAAAGATATGTTTCTTATTGCAGGTTTGTCCTTAAATAAAATAGTGAACATACAGGACAACTTGTCTTTTAGTAGTAAGTAAGCAAACAAAGGCTCCTAATTTAGTCTGCTGACATATGCAGTTACATATTGTGTCATTTTCCATTCTATTATTTAGTCAAAATTATTAAGGACAAGTGGTAGGAAATTAATTATTAATATAATTGTTCATTTACTGTTAATATCTGCTTACTTTCTCTTTTGACATGTTCTATCTACACTTCTGTTAAAATGTAATAATCACTTATTCTTCTGTTGTTTGGATGATTTGCATTAGTTTTGGATGATACCACAAATTTGGATATCAATCCGATACCAAGTCGTTACAGGATCATACATTGGTCATATTCAGAGTCTTCATGAGTCCAGGGACATATTTCCCGAGTTTATAAACATAATACACATTTTTAAAATATATCAATGTAATTATAGTGGTATCGACTAGATACACTCCTGTACTTGGTATCATTACTGTGGATGTTAGGTGTAGATCCACCAATGGCGTTTGTTTACATTGTGTTACATTACATTGCATGTTTAGCTATTCCTCGTCCTGCAGGGATGATACTTGTAAGAAACTCACTTTATTTGTCGCCATGGAGGCGAGGATTAGTGATTTAGAAGTAGTAACAACACTACAGACTAGTATGGAGAATGCATATCTTTTTTAAGAGTTCTTTCTTTTTTTCATAGCCATGTTTAAAGCAGCTAATATTTTCCCATGTGTACACTTTGTGCTTGAATCTTATGTCCGCAAATAAACTCTTGTGTTTTACATTGAAGGCGTTGGAATGTGTATTGGGAATATGATGTACTCCCTTTTTACCTTATCTGTATTAGAACAATGAGGCTGTATTCCTTTATGGGCGGGAGGGAGTTGTTTTCTCACTCAATAAATTGTCCTGGATTGTAAATAATCAAATGTATATACTTGTTCTTATGCTTTCTGAACTCACTATGTTCACTGCTCGCTGTACATATCCTACAAAGTCAGACCTACACTGTTTCAATGTCCATTTCTCAGATGATGCAATTGTTGATGACTGAAGTGCTGATATCAACCAAACCTAACCCCCTCCCCCCAACCCCCCCGTCCCCTCCACATCCCACCCCCCAGATTGTAAATAATGTAAATAATTCAATGCATGTACTCTGATAATTAACTTGTGTGATGACTGTGTTATGGTGATAGTATGTATTTGTACCATGAACTGATTAACTTGGACCCAGACTTAAACAAGTTGAAAAACGTATTCGGGTGTTACCATTTAGTGGTCAATTGTACGGAATATGTACTGTACTGTGCAACCTACTAATAAAAGTTTCAATCAAAAAAAAACAAACTCTTCCCGTTTGATTTTTAGACCGCTTCTTGATGCTGCTATTAACACACTTTAAGACTGGTCTCCTAAAGCTTTAGTAAAACTTGATAATATTCCTGTTCTGTCTTGTTGGTCCATCTTACTCAACATATATGTCATCCAAAAGAACTTGGCATTGACCAGTGACTTTTATTCCCTGAGAGGAAGACTGGTCTAACACAACACTAGCTAGCCATGTCTTAAAGCAACTCTTCCTGAGGGCGTTTCAGTGTTATAGCTTCACCTTTATCTTTAGTTTTTAAGCCAAAATGCGTCCGTTCTCCCTTTTCTGTCAACACACTGTGTCTGCTTGTAAGTACTCCGTGATTGTGCACTGCCGAACATGTTGTCTATGTGTATGTGTACCTAATGAATTGCACAATGAGTGTATTCTGCCGTTTTGTCTGCTGGCAACACTCAACTAATAAACCATATTTGTTTTTCCCAAACCTAAACTGACACCCTTTCCCACAAAAGATGAAGTTAGCACCATTTGCCGTTTAAATGAATGCTCCGGTTTGCCTGTTGGTTGCCACGATAATGTTCAAACTAGAAAACTCACGGAAATTTTGATGGGCCTGCTATCTGTGCCCCGGACCAGTGGCCGGGGGTCCCAGGAAGCCGCCGTACTTTTAAGATGGTGCCGAGTGTCTGAATCCGAGAGTTTTAGACGTAACAGTACAAAATGAGCTACACAGCTAGCCTAAAACGTTAGCATGCGCACATTAAAAGGCTAACGTTTAGCATGTGTAAAAATGTTAGCATATTAACAGTTAGCATGTTTCATATACCAAGTTATATGACTCAAAGGTGAATAGAGAAAAAAGTTTAAAATTAGATGAAAAACTTAGCATGATTAAGTTAGCTTGCCAGCATGCTATCGTTTGCATGCTAACAGGTAACAAATGTCACATACCAAGTTATAACTCTGGTGTAAAAGTAGCGCAAAAAGTTAGCATGATAATGTTAGCATGTTAGCAAGCTAAGGCACGCCGATTGCCATCCAGCCAAAACCAAAAATTGTCCGTCAAAACTTTTTAGCCAGGGTTAAAAGTACACAAGGGTATGAACAAAATGAGACGTTAAGCACCGAGCCACGTGAAAGAATGGCTGAGCTACAAGAGGAGGTAATCTTGTCTTTTTGGGGTTTGTCTCAGATTAGTCGTTCAATTAAAATGAGTGTACCCATTCAATTGGCCCATTTTTTGGGTTTATTCGTGAATAGCGTCGCCATGGTAACACGAAAAGGTTCCTAATTTAAAGTACCGCCGTAAATTGAAGTGAGACCTTTCCGACCTTGCATATGTGGGGGTTCGTTGGCCGCTTCGTCTCGTATTAAGCGTATGAGAAACGTGCGGAACAATATATAATAAAGTTTGAAGTATGAGCAATAATAATAATATGGGCTGCTTGCATTGCAGCAGGCCCATAACAAGTTTACACAACGAGTTTCTTTCATCTCCGTAATATCCCTAAAATGTGTTCCATTTTGTCCACTACCGACACTTTTTTTTGATTGATTGAAACTTTTATTAGTAGATTGCACAACTCAGTACATATTCCGTACAATTGACCACTAAATGGTAGGGGTGTGGGAAAAAATCGATTCAAATTCGAATTGCGATTCTCACGTTGTGCGATTCAGAATCGATTCTCATTTTTAAAAAAATCGATTTTTTTTTTTAATTGATTTTTTTATTTTTATTTTTTTTTAAATTAATCAATCCAACAAAACAATACACAGAAATACCATAACAATGCAATCCAATTCCAAAACCAAACCAGACCCAACAACACTCAGAACTGCAATAAACAGAGGAGAGGAGACACAAACACGACACAGAACAAACCAAAATGAGTGAAACAAAAATGAATATTATCAACAACAGTATCAATATTAGTTACAATTTCAACATAGCAGTGATTAAAAATCCCTCATTGACATTATCATTAGACATTTATAAAAAAAAAAAAAAGAACAATAGTGTCACAGTGGCTTACACTTGCATCGCATCTCATAAGCTTGACAACACACTGTGTCCAATATTTTCACAAAGATGAAATAAGTCATATTTTTGGTTAATTTAATAGTTAAAACAAATTTACATTATTGCAACCAGTTGATAAAACATTGTCCTTTACAATTATAAAAGCTTTTTACAAAAATCTACTACTCTGCTTGCCTGTCAGCAGACTGGGGTAGATCCTGCTGAAATCCTATGTATTGAATGAATAGAGAATCGTTTTAAATCGGGAAAAAAAATCGTTTTTGAATCGAGAATCATGTTTAATTGAAAAAAAAAAATCGATTTTGAATTGAATCGTGACCCCAAGAATCGATATTGAATCGAATCGTGGGACACCCAAACATTCACAGCCCTACTAAATGGTAACACCCGAATAAGTTTTTCAACTTGTTTAAGTCGGGGTCCACGTAATCAATTCATGGTAAGATCATTATTATCGCTGAGATCATTATTCATGCGTTTGTTACGTCTCGTCTCGATTACTGTAACGTATTATTTTCGGGTCTCCCTATGTCTAGCATTAAAAGATTACAGTTGGTACAAAATGCGGCTGCAAGACTTTTGACAAGAACAAGAAAGTTTGATCATATTACGCCTATACTGGCTCACCTGTGCATTTAAGATGTGATTTTAAGGTTTTACTACATACGTATAAAATACTGTCTAGCGCCATCCTATCTGACTGATTGTATTGTACCATATGCAAAAAATCTGCGTTCAAAGAACTCCGGCTTATTAGTGATTCCCAGAGCCCAAAAAAAGTCTGCGGGCTTTAGATTGTTTTCTATTCGGGCTCCAGTACTCTGGAATGCCCTCCCGGTAACAGTTAGAGATGCTACCTCAGTAGAAGCATTTAAGTCCCATCTTAAAACTCATTTGTATACTCTAGCCTTTAAATAGACCCCCTTTCTAGACCAGTTGATCTGCCGTTTATTTTATTTTCTGCCCTCCTCTCCCGTGTGGAAGGGGGGGCACAGGTTCGGTGGCCATGGATGAATTGCTTGCCGTCCAGAGTCGGGACCCGGGGTGCCTGTGCATCGGTTGGGGACATTTCTGCGCTGCTGACCCGTCTCCGCCCGGGATGGTCTCCTGCTGGCCCCACTATGGACTGGACTCTCACTATTATGTTAGATCCAGTATGGAGTGGACTATCACAATATTATGCTAGACCAGGGGTAGGGAACCTACGGCTCTAGAGCCAGGTGTGGCTCTTTTGATGACTGCATCTGGCTCTCAGATAAATCTTAGCTGACATTGCTTAACACGATAAGTAACGAATGATTCCGCTGGTAATCACAGTGTTAAAAATAACATTCAATCAATCAATCAATGTTTATTTATATAGCCCTAAATAACAAGTGTCTCAAAGGGCTGTACAAGCCACAGCGACATCCTCGTTCAAAATTAAAAACATTCTCATGCATTTTATTCCATCCATCCGTGTTCTATCGCACCTGTTCAAGAAGTCGCATTAATATTTTATTTATTTTTGGTTAGCTTCAGAATAACAATGTTATTAAAAAGAATAAGAGACTTATTATACTCTAAAAATGTAAGTCTTACTTAAAAATGCACCTATTTAGTTGTATTTAGTGTTAAAAAATATTGGTAACACTTTAGTATGGGGAACATATTCTCAGTAACGAAGACTTAATTTAGAGTTATTTGGACACCAGGGAAACATAAAAGGGTTAGGGTTAGCAATAATTCTGAGGTTATTGAGAGAAGACTCTTAGTTAATGGCTTGCTGGTTGTATAATAAGGCCATTCAGAATAAGGCATTAAGTACTTAATAATGACCAATTAAGACCCAATATGTTACTAATTTGCATGTTAATAAGCAACTAATTAATGGTGAATATGTTCCCCGTACTAAAGTGTTACCAAAATATTATATGGTTCTCACGGAAATACATTTTACAATATTTGGCTTTCATGGCTCTCCCAGCCAAAAAGGTTCCTGACCCCTGTGCTAGACCCACTCGACGTCCATTGCATCCGGTCTCCCCTAGAGGGGTGGGGTTCACCCACATCTGCGGTCCTCTCCAAGGTTTCTCATAATCATTCATATTGACATCCCACTGGGTTGTGAGTTTTTCCTTGCCCTTATGTGGGCTCTGAACCGAGGATGTCGTTGTGGCTTGTGCAGCCCTTTGAGACACTTGTGATTTAGGGCTATATGAATAAACATTGATTGATTGATTGATTGATAACAAGTAAACATAAGCAAAATGCCACACAACTGAAATGGTTCTTCACACAGATAGTTTCATTGCCTACATGGGGACGACATGACTCCTGGCTCATGTTGGGGCCAAACTCGCCACAACAATACACACACTAATTGTTTACAGTATCAAGTTTGCAGGAGAAGTAGCCAGAGGACAGCAGCTCAGCGGGTCCTCCGACAGACTATTTACATACACCACATAAAATCCCCATTAGCCGTTTGGACATGCACCTCTGCTGCTGCAGGATTAATGCTCGTCATGCTACATTCACCACATTCCGCCAGAAGCTGCCGCGTGCGGATGACACACGCTCGGATTTGTTAGCTGTGAAAGAAAGAATCAAACACAAAAGCCATTTGGAGAATGCAGCTGAGCACAACCGACCTAATGGGAAACCTCGAATTCCGAAATGAATGCAGCAATATATTACAAAATGGAAATGCCAATTCAGACACACACGTGTGCCGTGTGCACATAATGCAAATCTAGTGTGGGAAATTAAAAAAGTATCATGTTTTTTTTTTTCCCGTATTATTTCAGCCACAAGTTTCCATCTAAAAAGAGACATGCATTGTTATGCAGGGAGACACTGGGTTTTCCAATGTATTCTCCTCTTCTTTGTGCAAAACCATTCTATTAAAGCCACACACCTTACCCTGAAGCATTAGGCATAATAAAAGTGGTTTGAGATGCAGCCCATGTAGCTCTCAGTCAAGCAAGGACCTCAGTTTGCAGCTTCCACACTCAACCCCCTGAGTACACAGTGCAACACAACTCTCTTTAACAACAAACTTTTTGACTGGGGGGCCACATTGGGATCAAAAAAATTTGGCCGGAGTGCATACAAAGTAACTATATTATATATATATATATATATATATATATATATATATATATATATATATATATATATATATATATATATATATATATATATATATATATACCGTATTTCCTTGAATAGCCGCAGGGGTGTTAATTAATTTAAAACCTCCTGTCACACCTGCGTTTACCGGAAACCGGCGGGATGGCCGTGCATGCGGTAATTATTTTAAAACCTCTTCTCACTCCGGCGTTTACCAAAAGGAATCCATAAAATTTAGGCGTGCGCTTTGAGTGTGATGTAAGCATACCATCATGAAAAGCACATTTAATTAAAAAAAACGTTATTATGGTCTTACCTGTACTTATAAATGGAGTCCATTTGCAGCTCCTTCTGACCAAAAGCATCGATAACTTGTTTATAGAAGTCTTCCTTATTTTCTTTCTTCAGTTTTAAAAGTCTCTGTTTCGATTGAGATATTCCTTTAATTATTACCTCCTGCTTCGATTGAAAGTCCAGTTTAGAAAACTGTTTTATTTTAGATACCGGTATGTAATCCTCCATGTTAAAAGTTCAGGCAGAGGAAAAAAAAATAATCTCTTGCTGCGTGTGTTCACTTCTTCTGCAGTACCGGAAGTCGCAAGAAGGATCACTAGCGCGGCAGCGCCCTCTACCACCAGGAGGCGGGAGTCATTTAATGACTTATACAGTATTTCACACACGCAGCTACGGTATATTAATAAAACATAGCTGCTTACTGTTCTCTTTAGCATACTGTACCGGTATTCAATAGATTGGACCTTAAATCCTACTGAAAAGCTCTTTATCTTTTTTCCTTTGTGCGATTGTAAACTACTGAAAGCAGCTTCCTCCATTTTGAAAATGAGGACAGATGCGTCACTCGTGACGTAACGAATTTGACCCGGTGGAAGTTCTAGCCATATGCTAAATATTTTGCGAAACGAGTTTGACCCGGCGAAAATTATAGACATGCGATAATAAAATTAATATTTTGCGAAACGAATTTGATCCAGCTTCAATAATAAACTGGCGATAAGGCCAAGCATGCGTTAATTATTTTGAGAAACAAGTTTGACCCGGCAGTAATTCTAGACGTGCTAGTGTTCTTCCAATTGTGCTCTTTTGGTCTGCAAATAATACGTGTCGGCCTTGATAGTGGTATGCAGGGAGTAGCCGTAACTTCTTTTCCTTATCTGTTCCTGTGTCCAGCTGAGGGGAAGAATGGGCATGTGTTTTGGGCTGCAGGGAGAGACAACGAGGGTGGGAGCGAGAAACATATGATAGAAGAGAAGGCTTCCGTATTTTAGGGAAGATCGATCTTAGCTGCGCGAGTGAACGCTTCTGTACTGGATTGGTCTCACGTTTGTTTTCAAAGCTTTGAAAATAAATCACAAAATACCTCTTCTGTCTGGTGTTGAATTTGAGTTTAGCTTATGTGTCATCAAAAGAACTTGGGAGTGACCAGAAACTTAAATTCCCTGGAGGAACATCTGGTCGAACGCAACAATATATATATATATATATATATATATATATATATATATATATATATATATATATATATATATATATATATATATATATATATATATATATATATATATATATATATATATATATATATAGCCTATACATATATGTGTACATAGTATAATAATATAATGGACATATAATTAATTAATGATTATTAGAATTAAATATTAAGAGCAGGGGTGTCAAACTCATTTTAGATCGGGGGCCACATGGAGAAAAAAGTGGGCCGGACTGGTACAATCTCGGCACGATAACCTAAAAATAAAGACAGCTTTTCAGATTGTTTTCTTTGTTTAAAAATAAAACAAGTACATTCTGAAAATGTACAAATCATAATGTTGTTGGGATTTTTTTTTACACTTACAGGTTGCGGTTAATAGTATTCTATCTTTTATTTGTCGTTATTTATACTTTCTGAATAAATAATGCGATAATGTTCGTCAGTCAACTCATTGTTGTTCATTTTCAATCTATCGAGATAAAAAAATAATATCAAAATTACAGGTTGTTATTTATGTAGTTTGCTCATTTCCCTCGACTTGTGCACTAACCTCATGTGTTTTTTTTTGTTTTTTTTAAATATGTAGCATCATCTACAAATAATTGCTATTGCGACATCTAGAGGACACATTTAGAACAGCATTTTCTTTCATTCAAAAATTTCGGCTCATTTTTATACTTAGCAAACTCATGCCGCGGGCCGGATAAAACCTGTTCGCGGGCCTGCCCTGAGCATGTGAAAGTTCAAATCCTACCTTGTTTACCTTCGTGACGACCTCCTTAAAGCTTTGCAGTCAATCAAAAATATCAAGCCAAACATGCGCCAAACATGGATACGTGTGGAGCTTTTCCCATCATGCTTTGCAGTGGATTTAAATGGGTGTAATTTTGATATTTTTATAGTGTTAGGCTGTTTTATATAATATAAACAAAGTTCAGTGAACAGGTTGTGTTGAATGTTTTTTTTTTGCGCCATGACTAGGGGAGGTTATTTGGATTGGGTCATACAAGAAAAATTCAATAAAAACTAGAACAGCCTAATAGCTATAACTAGCACACATACATCTATCAAAAGGCTTTTTTAAAAAGAAGGGTTTTGAAGCCTTTTTTAAAAGCATCCACAGTCTGTGGTGCCCTCAGGTGGTCAGGGAGAGCGTTCCACAGACTGGGAGCGGCGGAGCAGAAAGCCCGGTCTCCCATGGTTCGGAGCTTTGTCCTCGGAGGTTGGAGGAGTTTAGCCTGTCCGGAGCGGAGGTGTCGTGTGGAGGATTTGGGGCTGAGCAGTACTTTGAGGTAGAGGGGGGCATTTCCATGGAGGCACTGGTGAGTTAGTAGGGAGACTTTGAATTCAATCCTGAGTGGAACAGGAAGCCAGTGAAGGGACTTGATGTGGTCGTATTTCCGCACTCTATTTGTTCTATATTCTCAATGGAACATTTCAAGTTTTGGTGTTGTTTACTTGAGTCATATTGCAGCCTACACGTATCTCTTATGTGTGACTGCCATCTGGTCACACTTATCATTTCACCATGTACCAAATAAAATAGATTCGAGGTTGGTAAGCACAATCAGAATTATTCCGTACATTAGGCGGTTATAAGGCGCACCGTCGAGTTTTGAGAAAATGAAAGGATTTTAAGTGCGCCTAATAGTCCGAAAAATACGGTACATTAGTAGCTCACCTATCTTTTATTTTTGCCAAAGTAACTCCCATATGGAATGGAACTTTATCGTCAGTGCACTTAAAAGAACATTAAAACATTTTTTTTTCAGTTTGAGACCAGGAAAAAAAAAGGAACGATATGAAAATCAAATTTATTCACGGTTATTGTGACCGAAATTATCATGCTCATTATCGTTATTGTTCATGAAAAAGTACTTAGACACACACTGAAATGTCAGTCAACCATTTATAAATACACATTAGTAGGCTAAATGAACCTCTTTAACATACACACTGAAATGTTTGACCAAGTTGAAAAAAACCTATATAATCAATCGACACACTGTTAGAAAGCCCACAATGTTGCATGTTTTGTGTTTCATCGCAACATGCTTCATTGATAGTGTTCTGGCGGGCATCCTACTGTGTTCAGCGGTCCTTGAACGCACCGTAAAACCAGCTCTAAGTATTGAACGATCACTCTTGTAGGTTCGATGTGCACAATCCAATAGTTAATTTGTTAAGACAGCAATGTGTTTAGAGAGGTTTAGATTGGGGTATGTATTTTCTTAATATCATGTTAACATTCAGCCTAGCCCCAGTTAGGGAGTTTATCAAAGTGCGGTTATTGATCTTGGTATTTCAATAATTTTGATTTAAAACAATCATAGTTTTACCGTGGTTATCATCTCCAAGGCTCAATTTTTAGATCCCATTCCTTTTAATCATTACATGCTGCCTATCAGTTTCCTCCAGTTAAAGATACACAGTTGTACATTGATGTCTCCTGATGACAGGACCAAGAGATACCCTCTTTAACTGCATTTTAGACATCAAGTCATGGATGGCAGTTCATTTTTTATAGCTCAACCAGGACAAAACAGAGGTTTTACTTATGGATCCTGAAGGCCAGAGGAAGAAAACTTTTGCAAAATTAAAACATTGTATAAAACACAATCTATAAAAGATATGGGCATGATTTTTGACTCCCAGCTGACTTTTAGCCCATGTGTAAAACATATTACAAAAATATTTTTTCATCATCTTAAAGGCCTACTGAAATGAATTTTTTTTATTTAAACAGGGATAGCAGATCCATTTTATGTGTCATACTTGATCATTTCGCGATATTGCCATATTTTTGCTGAAAGGATTTAGTAGAGAACATCGACGATAAAGTTCGCAACTTTTGGTCGCTGATAAAAAAAGCCTTGCCTGTACCGGAAGTAGCGTGACGTCACAGGTTGAAAGGCTCCTCAGCAGCGAGAGCGATTTGGACCGAGAAAGCGACGATTACCCCATTAATTTGAGCGAGGATGAAAGATTTGTGGATGAGGAACGTGAGAGTGAAGGACTAGAGTGCAGTGCAGGACGTATCTTTTTTCGCTCTGACCGTAACTTAGGTACAAGCTGGCTCATTGGATTCCACACTTTCTCCTTTTTCTATTGTGGATCACGGATTTGTATTTTAAACCACCTCGGATACTATATCCTCTTGAAAATGAGAGTCGAGAACGCAAAATGGACATTCACAGTGACTTTTATCTCCACGACAATACATCGGCGAAGCACTTTAGCTACGGAGGTAATGTGATAGCATCAGGCTTAAATGCAGATAGAAACAAAAGAAATAAACCCCTGACTGGAAGGATAGACAGAAAATCAACAACAATATTAAACCATGGACCTGTAACTACACGGTTAATGCTTTCCAGCCTGGCGAAGCTTAACAATGCTGTTGCTAACGACGCCATTGAAGCTAACTTAGCTACGGGACCTCACAGAGCTATGCTAAAAACAATAGCTATCCACCTACGCCAGCCAGCCCTCATCTGCTCATCAACACCCGTGCTCACCTGCGTTCCAGCGATCGACGGAGCGACGAAAGACTTCACCCGATCATCGATGCGGTCGGCGGCTAGCGTCAGATAGCGCGTCTGCTATCCAAGTCAAAGTCCTCCTGGTTGTGTTGCTGCAGCCAGCCGCTAATACACCGATCCCACCTACAACTTTCTTCTTTGCAGTCTCCATTGTTCATTAAACAAATTGCAAAAGATTCACCAACACAGATGTCCAGAATACTGTGGAATTTTGCGATGAAAACAACAGCTTTTTGTATTGGATTCAATGCTGTCCGAATACTTCCGTTTCAACCATTGACGTCACTCACATATGTCATCATACATAGACGTTTTCAACCGGAAGTTTCGCGGGAAATTTAAAATTGCACTTTATAAGTTAACCCGGCCGTATTGGCATGTGTTGCAATGTTAAGATTTCATCATTGATATATAAACTATCAGACTGCGTGGTCGGTAGTAGTGGGTTTCAGTAGGCCTTTAAGAACATAGCCAGATTCCGCCCGTTTCTCTCTCAGACCAAAACTAAGGTGCTAATGCATGCCTTTATTTCCTGTCCTTCACACTAATGTAAATGCCCTGATCTCTGCACTGCAAAAAGTCAGTGTTCAAAAACAATAAAAATAAAATAAAAAAATTAGGGGTATTTTAATTTGGTTTAATTTTTTATCTAAGCAAAATTATCTGCCAATAGAACAAGAAAATGTGGCTTGTCAAGTCTTTCCAAATTAAGTAAAATTAGCTAACCTCAATGAACCCAAAAATACCTTAAAATAAGTATATTCTCACTAATAACAACTGTACTACTATACGAGTACATATTTTCTATTGTTTCATTGAAAATAAAACGGCAAAGTCCATTTGGCTGTCATCTGTTTTAATATGAGACTCAATTGTGTCAAAGTCATGATTTTTTTTCTCATGCTTGAAATAAAAAAATATTACTTTAAAAAAGTAGTTTTATACTTGTGAGTGTTGATGACACAGCTTTGCAACAGTTGATATTCTAGTTTCAAGCATGTTTTACTCAATATAGGTCATAAAATCTCAGCAACTAGCAGTAATATTCTTACTGAGATCATTTAGGACCAAAACACTTAAAACAAGTAAAACACTCTAACATAAAATCTGTTTAGTGAGAAGAATTATCTTATCAGACAAAAAATAAGCAAATATCCCCCTTATTTGAGATATTTCATCTTACTTAGATTTCAGTTTTTACAGTGTGGTCTTCAAAAAAAAAAAAAATTAGTAGTCTACACTTATTACAAAACTCAGGACCAGAAGGCGGGAGCACATTACACCAGTTTTAAAGTCGCCGCATTGGCTCCCTGTCCCGCTCGAAGGTTGATTTTAAAGTTCCATTATTAGTTTTTAAATGCCTTCTTATCTATCTGACCTGGTTTTACTGCATCAACTCTCGCGGATCCTTTGGCCTTTTATCTTTAATAATAATAATATAAAGTTGCCGGGCCAGCAACTTGAGGGTTCCAGGTTCGATCCCTGCTTCCGTCAAGCTCGTCACTGCCGCTTTACCCACCTGCTCCCAGTTCCACTCACACTGGTTTAAATATAGATAATGGATTCCACTATGTAAATCGCTTTGAGTCTCTAGAGAAAAGCGCTGTATAAAAACAATTCATTTCACTTCACAATTCACTTCCATAATGGATTAGGTTTATATAGCGCTTCACACTCACTCAAAGCGCTTCACAGAGATGTGAGAACAAATCATCCATTCACTGAACGCTTTATCTTATTTATATTCAACTCTGTCTCCAAATAGCCTACAAATAAAGATACATACACTTTTATAATACTAAGTGACACGTTTTAATTGCCAGTTTTTCGTACTTACCTGTGCGGAAGAAAAAGTAGTTCCCCCATTCGCGTTTCATTTAGACAAAATCTCAATGATTTGGTGACGTTACACTGTTCCTGTTCATGATCTGCATTATCCCCAATAATAAAGACGAAGTATCCTTCCAGCGACGGGCAGTCAAAGCCAAAGTGCTATTGATCGCTGTCAATGACGTAAGAGGAAACATGACCACGGAAGTAAATGGGGAGGGGAGGGGGTTTGTAGGGGAAAGAAATTTGGCGTGACACAGCACACCACAACACAACAGAAGAAGAAGAAAAAAATAAAAAGATGTGGTAAACGTGGTACGCGAAAAACTAAAAAAGGGAATACTAAAGACCAGGGAAAAAAAATAACAATAATAGTCAACACTTTCTTAATGGAAATGACAATATTATTATAATAATGATACATAATATTATCACGCATTAATATCTCTTAGCCTCTAATGCGTGGCCAAGAGATATTAATGCGTGGCACGCATTGAATGTCTCTGCTGCATTGGATCAGTCTCCTTTCTTTAACAGGCAAAAGCTTTCTAACCTCACTAATGCCTTGCATCGTCTATATTAGATATATAACAACGTGGCTGGTGGCGGGTGGTTGTGCTTTTGATAAAATGTTAGTTCGGGTGAATGGTGGGTGGATGACGACTTTTGTGATGCGGTTGCGGATGAAATAATTGCCTATCCGCGCATCTCTAGTGGACGGTCTTATTTACGTGGCTCACCTTCGCCAGCGTCTTCTCCCCGTCATCTTTGTTGTAGCGGTGTAGCGTGCAAGGACGGGGGTGGAAGAAGTTTCAAAAGATGGAGCTAACTGTTTTAATGACATTCAATCAATAATGGGGCAGCATCTCCTCATCCGCCGGAAATGTGTCCTGTGAAAAACCGTCCGACCGGAACTCTCTAATACAGTTTTTCTTAACCTTGTCGGAGGTACCGAACCCCGCCGGTTTCATATATTCAAAGTAACAAAGACTTAATTTAGAGTTATTTGATTAGGGTTAGGGTTAGGGTTAGGGTTAGGGTTAGAGGGTTAGGGCCAGGGTTAGAGGGTTAGGGTTATAATAAGGCCATGCCGAACAAGGCATTAATAAGTACTTGATAATGACTAGTTAAGAGCCAATATGTTACTAATTTGCATGTTAATAAGCAACTAATTAATGGTGAATATGTTCCCCATACTAAAGTGTTACCATGTTTTTTTACTGGTGCAGAAAATGAACCGTGCATGAACATCACCTTGTTCAAAGAACAAAACCAACACAGTGCATAAACTCACAACAAATTACACACCTGCAAATCAGTGTGACTTCTGCTGTTGCCGTATCCGTAATACGCCGATAGGGAGAAGTTTTTATTTACACGATGAGTTGGGTGTGTCTTGACCTCCGCCGAACCCCTGAGCCCGACTCACCGAACCCCTAGGGTTCGATCGAACCCAGGTTAAGAACCACAGCTCTAATAACTAAAGTTATTTGGGTGAATAATGTAAACTCACTATACCGGTATGTTTTAGCGCTTTCATGGCGAGTTTACTGAAAGATATCAGTAAGAACTTTACACTACTTTATATTACAAATGGCAACAGTGGAGGATGAATGTCCCATAACAAGAAGATAGAGAAAAATAAGAAGCTTATCGACGACCTTGTCGGTACGGACTACAAAGGCGGAAGCGCACAATTTTTCAGGACTTATGCAGATCCCAAATACAGATCAGCAGGTACTAGAAGGTAAGAAATGTTGCTATTGCATAATATTGCAAAACAAAACGTCAGATAATATGTCTTACCTTATACACACACCATAATAATACTCGTATGTTGAAGCACAGTACAATCCATCAAGCTGTGCGGCTTCTCAGCTTACCAAAGTCGTACTAAAACATTTTGATAGATTTTTGAGCGCAGTGTGTAATGTTCTATATTTTCAATGGAACATATGAAATGTTGGTGTTGTTTACTTGAGTCATATTGCCATTATAGTGCAGTCTACGCGTATCTCTTATATTTGACTGCCATCTAC
Organism: Entelurus aequoreus; assembly: GCF_033978785.1. NCBI lineage: Eukaryota > Metazoa > Chordata > Actinopteri > Syngnathiformes > Syngnathidae > Entelurus > Entelurus aequoreus. The sequence goes on from NC_084732.1 coordinate 81,613,098, forward strand.
TGGTCACACTTATCATTACACCATGTACCAAATAAAATTGCTTTGAGGTCGGTAAGCAAAACCAGAATTACATTGTGTCATGAGGTTTTCCAGGCTGAAATAACACGTCCTTATTATGCACATGAATATAATTGCGGCTTTTGGATCGTTTTACTTCTATTGTGAACCGTGTCGGTTATCGTTAGTAATCTGCACGAAGCATTACATTATGGAATCGGGTCGACCGAGACCAGCTTTTTTAACAGTGCCAAAAAAGGGCAGCCTGGGCGCGATTCAGTGTGCTTACACGAGCCATACCTACATGTTTTAGGTGTTAATATTTTCACTGAATCACAGAAATTATTTTTAATTTTTTTAATGTGTATTTTTAAAATCTGACGTATACAAAGTAAAGTATTGTACATGACTACATTTCAATTGGGACAATTGTGCATATTAAACAGCATGTGAATAATGTATAGCATATTTTTCTACATCATTAATCATTCAACCAATTGTGTCACAGAACCGCGTGTTGGCGTGACCCCAACATGCAGAGACGGCAGGTGGCGTGCAGGGAGAAGGTCCTTTTATTAGATTATTATTAAAGAGAAGGCTTTTCACAATCGGGGGCAGAACTGAAAACCACGGATGAGTGACTAAGGCTCCGTTTACATTGAACACCAAATCTAATTTTTTTGCCCTCAAGTGACACGGATAGGATCTTTTTTTGCCACTCTAAACGCTCCAAAGTGCTTCAAATCGGATTATTGCGCATCAAAATTCAAGCCACATCAGGAGGTAGCCTCAATCTGTTGAGGATCTGATTTTTTTTTACGTGACTGCAGTCTAAACGTAAATGCGATCTGTTTGCAACTTATACGTAATTTTCCGTGTGTGCAGGAAAAGACAAGTCCCGCCAGCAGATGTTGATATGTCATCACAACATTCGGTTTCGGCAGCGCTGTTTCGGTGATCAAAGTATTTTTTCGGCGGCCACATTTATGGTGCATCATTAGTCATACATACATATGAGTTGAAAAATAAAGCTCATATAGATCCATGCTGGTCATTGTCTGCCATACAAATTAGGCCAAAACCAACTCTTTGTTGCTTGTTCTCCTTACCTGCACTAATAAACGCAATCATGGCACTTAGCCACTGATGCATTTATGGCCACACAAACTGTGAACTCCCAACACCACACAAAGTGTAAATTTCAAGTCGTTACACTATGACTCCTTAATCAGATGTGTGCTTATTCTACTGTCATTTACTTAGAATGTTAATGTATGGATATTAATTATAAAATGCTGTTACTAGATTACAGTAATGCTAATAAAAAAATAAAATATTTTACAGACAAAATTACAGGAATGTACACATTCCCCCCTACTTACATCTCATTGTGCAACATGTGAATACCTATTCCTGAAAGAGGTACACATTCCTTCCAAAGTAGGACCCCACCCCAAACATACACACTAGTACCTCATGAAAAACAATATTTTGTTTTTGTTATTTTCATTGTAAGTGGGCCTAATCATCTATATTAGAAAATAATCTCATGAAAATGACTGCTGTCATTTGATTATAATAATAATAAGACATTTAAATGGTTATGATGTCACGTTTGGGACAGACGCATGTCTGACGTTGCTCACATGTGAACTCCAACGCCACACAAAGTTCCAGGTCGTTACACACCTGCTCCGTGGCCTGGTGGTTAGAGTGTCCGCCCTGAGATTGGTAAATCGTGAGTTCAAACCCTGGCCGAGTCATGCCAAAGACTAAAAAAATGGGACCCATTACCTCCCTGCTTGGCACTCAGCATCAAAGGTTGGAATTTTGGGTTAAATCACCAAAAATGATTCCCGGGGCGCGGCCACCGCTGCTGCTCACTTCTCCCCTCACCTCACAGGAGGTGAGGATGATGGGCCAAATGCAGAGGATAATCTCACCACACCTAGTGTGTGTGTGACAATCATTGGTACTTTAACTTTTAACTATGACTCCTTAATCAGATGTGTGCTTATTCTACTGTAATTTACCAAGAATTTTAATTTATGGATATTAATCATAAAATGCTGTTACTAGATTACAGTAATGCTGATAAAAAAATATATATATTTTATAGACAGAAAGTTACAGGAATGTACACTTTCCCCCCTACTTACATCTCATTGTGCAACATGTAAATAGGGGAACTTGATGTTATCTCTGAAAGGGGTACACATTCTTTCCAAAGTAGGACCCCCACCCATTTTGTTTTTGTTATTTTCATTGTAAGTGGGCCAAATCATCTATATTAGAAAAAAATCTCATGAAAACATTTGATTATAATAATAAGACATTTAAAGGCCTACTGAAATTATTTTTTTAAATTTAAACGGGGATAGCAGATCCATTCTATGTGTCATACTTGATCATTTCACGATATAGCCATATTTTTGATGAAAGGATTTAGTAGAGAACAACGACGATAAAGATCGCAACTTTTGGTCGCTGATTAAAAAAAAGCCTTGCCCCTACCGGAAGTAGCGTGACGTAGTCAGTTGAAAGGCTCCTCACATTTTCCTATTGTTTTCAATGCAGCTAGAGCGATTCGGACCGAGAAAGCGATGATTACCCCATTAATTTGAGCGAAGATGAAAGATTTGTGGATGAGGAACGTTAGAGTGAAGGACTAGAATGCAGTACAAGACATATATTTTTTCGCTCTGTATTCAAAGGTGTACCAATACTTCCGTTTAACTAGTGACGTCACTCGCATACGTCATCATACAAAGACGTTTTCAACCGGAAGTTTAGCGGGAAATTTAAAATTGCACTTTATAAGTTAACCCGGCCGTATTGGCATGTGTTGCAATGTTAAGATTTCATCATTGATATATAAACTATCAGACTGCATGGTCGGTAGTAGTGGGTTTCAGTAGGCCTTTAAATGGTTACGTGTCATGTTTGGGACAGATGTTGCTCACGGAATGTTAAAGGAGTTTTTGCGTTTGCTCACTAAATCAGGAGTCTCAAGGTTGGCAAGTATGTCTAAAGTAGAAAAATACAAACTAGCAGGCACACATGCCATACTGACACAAAGCAATAATCCTGCACCAGGCGACACTAAACAGGCGAGATTAACTAACGGAGAACAGGTGCGCTGGCAAGAAACCAAAGAAAATGCGAAGGCGCAGCAAAGCAAGAGATCCAAACAGAAAGTAGAACCAACATAACCGCACCAGGACAGGAAAATAGCAAACAAAGTCCAAACTACACAACAAAATGTTTCTCTTCATAAATGTTTAATTCAAACCAAATGGAGTTTGTTGCAATGAAAGAACATCACAGCAGGCACGGTTGATAGGACTTAACTTTTAGAATGTATCATATATACCATTGATTTAAAGTTGACTGAGTAAATGTAATATGCTTTGATTGGAAAAGGTTTAATCACTGATCTAAATGCTGATTGTGTTTTTGTTCAGTGATTCGGTATTTCATTTTTATACAAAAATCAAAGCTAGACCATCCATTCACACTGCTCTCTGATTAGATGGTATTGGAAACCCGAGTTGTATCGATTGTTGCTTGCCATAAAGCCACTGATTTGTAAAATAACTGTGTTAAAAGCGTAAATGTTGGTCCACTGGTTTATTGTTTTTCCTCGTAGCAAGTGTTTGCATCTGGTTAGCCATGTGTATAATTACGGGCCTTAAGTTCAGCAGAGACTCTTTAGGCCTTTGCCTGAGGATATCCAAGTTCAAGAGCGTTGAAGTGGGTCGGAAATAGCGTACCAGGGGCCTCAAAAACCTTTTTTCAAGTTTAGAGTATTCTTTTCCTTTATTTAAATGTCATAAAAACAGACGTCGTGAATGTTAAGATGAAATATATTTTGCTATGAACATTCAATGATAAGGTTGCTTTAATCAAATAAAGAATGTCTGAGACTACCTACACACAGCCCTTGCAAAAATGCAAAATGGCTCATTCCACCTCGTAGGGCGTTCGAACCAAAAACTAGCACACAACAAAGACTTTGTAAGGTCATGAAAGGTAACTCTGGTGCGTTCACACACAGCGCTAACATTTCGGAACAAGGATGAGGTGATAAAGAAAGGGAAAAATGCAAATCTGTCCGTGGCAACGTCGGAAGAAAGTTTGATGGGTGTCCAAACCGCTGCCGGCTTCTTCAATTTGTTCTTCTTTCTTCAACGCCCACATCTTATGACGTAGGCAAAATGTGGTCGCAATTTCTAATCACCATTATGTGCAGTATCTGTATCTTTAACCGCGACTCATTTGGCCAAAGTCCCTAGGAGGAGTTGAGGTATGACCCCTTTTTTTTTTCGCCCAAAAATTTCCCAAAACCTTTGTAGCAAAGTTTGGCGCCATACCACACCCACATCTTATGCTGTAGGAAAAATGTGTTTGGAATTCATCATCGCTTATTTGTGTAATATCTGTAATTTTAACCGTGACTCATTTGGCCAAAGGAGTTTGTGACAGTACGACCCCTTTTTTTTGCCGAAAAACAGCCAAAAACCATCGGTGCAATGTCCGGTGCCATACCACACCCACATCTTATGGCATAGACAAAATGTGTTCGCGATTTATCATCACCCGTATGTGTAGTATCTGTATCTTTAACTGCAACTTATTTGGCCAAAAGTCCCTAGCAGAAGGAGTTAAAGTATGACCGCTTTTTTTTCGGTGAAAAACGGCCAAAAACCATCGGAGCAAAGTTTGGTGCCATACCACACCCACATCTTATGCTGTGGGAAAAATGTGTTTGCGGTTTATCATCGCCTATTTGTGTAGTATCTGTAATTTTAACCACGACTCATTTGGCAAAAGTCCCTAGGAGAAGGAGTTAAAGTACAACCCCAAATAGACCCCCCCTTTTTTAGACCAGTTGATCTGCCGTTTCTTTTCTTCTCTCCTCTTCTCCCCTGTCCCTTACGAGGGGGAGTTGCATAGGTCCGGTGGCCATGGATGAAGTGCTGGCTGTCCAGAGCCGGGACCCCGGGTGGACCACTAGCCTGTGCATCGGTTGGGGACATCTCTGCGCTGCTGACCCGTCTCCGCTCGGGATGGTTTCCTGTTGGCCCCGCTGTGGACTGGACTCCCGCTGATGTGTTGGATCCACTGTGGACTGGACTTTCACAATGTTATGTCAGACCCACTCGACATCCGTTGCTTTCGGTCTCCCCTAGAGGGGGGGGGGGGGGGGGTTACCCACATATGCGGTCCTCTCCAAGGTTTCTCATAGTCATTCACCGACGTCCCACTGGGGTGAGTTTTTCCTTGCCCGTATGTGGGCTCTGTACCGAGGATGTCGTTGTGGCTTGTACAGCCCTTTGAGACACTTGTGATTTAGGGCTATATAAATAAACATTGATTGATTGATTGATGAACCCCTATTGTCTTTGCCGAAAAACGGCCAAAAATCATTGGAGCAAAGTTTGGTGCCATACCACACCCACATCTTATGCTGTGGGAAACATGTGTTTGCAGTTTATCATCGCCTATTTCTGTAGTATCTGTAATTTTAACCACGACTCATTTGGCAAAAGTGGCCTACCACTTTGTGGCTGAGTTGCTGTTGTTCCCAAACTCTTCCATTTTCTTATAAGAAAGCCGACAGTTGACTTTGGATTTTTTAGGAGCGAGGGCATTTCGTGACTGGATTTGTTGCACAGGTGGCACCCTATGACAGTTCCACGGTGGAAATCACTGAGCTCCTGAGAGCGGCCCATTCTTTCACAAATGTTTGTAGAAACAGTCTCTATGCCTAAGTCAGGGGTCGGCAACCTTTACCACTCAAAGAGCCATTTTGGCAAGTTTCACAAATTAAAGAAAGTAATGGGAGCCACTAAAAATTTTTTAAAATGAAAAACACTGCATACAAAGCTTAAATGCTTTGTGCTATGTTAACCAGGGGTCTCCGACACACGCACCGGCACGCACTTTAATGTGGAAATTTGATGTTAGTGCAGCCCGCGAGTTTTGAACTAATGGCGCTTGATAGCGTCATACTTGCCAACCCTCTCACTTTTCCCGAGAGACTCCCGAATATCAGAGCGTGATGACACTGCATTTGGCGCCCTCTACAGTCTGCCCTAACAGTGTACCTGCTCGACCACACGTAGAATGCAATTTCAGCTTGCTCACATAAGTGACAGCAAGGCATACTAACTCAGCAGCCACACATCTTACACTGACGGTACCAATACCCAGAATCCCATGCAGCCCTAACTCTTCCGCTCAACCAACGCACGGAGAGGGGGGGGGGGGGGGGGGTTTGATGTGTGGGGGGATTTGGTGGTAGCGGGGGTGTATAATGTAGACCGGAAGACTTAGGGCTGCATGGGATTCTGGGTAATGGTTGTGTTGTGTTTATGTTGTGTTACGGTGGGATGTTCTCCAGAAATGTGTTTTTCATTCTTTTTTGGTGTGGGTTCACAGTGTGGCGCATATTTGTAACGTAACAATGTTAAAGTTGTTTGATACGGCTACCGTCAGTGTAAGCTGTGTGGCTGATGAGTAAGTATGCTTTGCTGTCTCCTGTGTGTGCAAGTAATAACAACATGCAACATGTGGCTGGACTGGCAAACTGTATGTAAATGCTATAGAGGACAATTACTGCAGTGCAATTAGGGCACGCCCTTTATTTAGTAATTACAGTGTAAATAGGATTATTTTTTCCCTGGGAGCAATTTATGAGAGACACTGACATCCATAAATCTCCTGGGAAAATCGGGGGGGTCGGCATGTATGTAGCTGAGCCGCATCAGAGTGGTCAAGGAGCCGCATGCGGCTCCGGAGCCGCGGGTTGCCGACCCCTGGCCTAAGTGCTTGATTTTATACACCTGTGGCCCGACCAAGTGATTAGGACACCTGATTCTGATCATTTGGATGGGTGGCTAAATACTTTTGGCAATATAGTATATTTCCTTGTCACCCTCCAATGTACACACAAGCAACACAACACTTCCTCAGGATATCAGGCAGTGTAGTGAAGTAGTAGAGGATGACGACAGCAAGTGACAGAAAACGCCGTATAGTGACAGTTTTCAGAATTCTAATGGGACCCTGTGAGGCACCGTTCTGTATTTGTGAGGCTGCTTAGCTACTATTTGCAGCAGCGATGACAATGTTTTGAAACGGGGTGCATACACTCACCCATGCAGGAGCTCCCATCCAGCAAATAGGAGCCATTGTCATGGAAACCGGTTCTGCATTCACAGTGGTACCAGCCAGGTAAGTTGACACAGCGGGAGTGGTTGTGACACTCAATCAGACCCTCTGCACACTCGTCGATATCTGAAGACACACACACACATATATTTGGTTACAAACATGAAACGACTGCGCTTGTATTTATTGTCTTTCGCTGCTGGCAACAATGGAGGCTGATCTGTCACAACAGTGGCGCCGGGCCAGCAGCTGCCCACCTTCCACGCCGAAGAATTTGTGAAGGCTCGAACAACGTGCACGCGTTCTACCCCGCTTGCTTTTGTTCCCCTCAAGTGGTGTAAACACACATGCTCGCTGGTGGCAGGTCTTCAATCCTTCTCAGGAGATTAAATCTCCCTCATCCATTATGTATCATGTGAGTTCCTTCTGGCAAGCAAACCCGACCCGCTCATACAGCAAGATAGTTAAACCAGGACCACCCCCTTGTCACACTCGTGTTTTGATTATTGACCAACAGGGCAGGGGAACCCTCGTTAACTTCCATACTTGCGTACGTCGGTCCTCCGGCCTTAAAGTGCAGACAATTGGGCAGTAGAGCGTTGAGAGAGTGAACCTTTCGACAATACCGTAAAGCTTTTGAATAAATGCATGCCATTCCATGTAGAACCATAAACATTCTAGTGCAGACCTGGGCAAATTAAGGCCCGGGGGCCACATGCGGCCCGTTAAGCTTTTCAATCTGGCCTGCCGGACATTCCCAAATAATTTTATTTGATTTTTAAGATGGAAAGTGTAGCTGCCATTATGATGTGCAGACATGTTTTCTAATGACCGTAAGTCTTCAACTATACTAAGTATTTCAATGGTTGGAATCTGCGCTTATGGATGATATACCAGTTACTAGGGGTGTGGGAAAAAATCGATTCGAATTCGAATCGCGATTCTCACGTTGTGCAATTCAGAATCGATTATCATTTTTAAAAAATCTATTTTTTTATTGTTTATTTTTTTTGAATTTTTTGTAATTTTTTTTTCATTCAAAAAAAAAAAAAAAATTATTTTTAATTTTTTTTTTTTTAATTCTTATTTTTTTTTTTTTTTTTAAATTAATCAATCCAACAAAACAATACACAGCAATACCATACCAATGCAATCCAATTCCAAAACCAAACCCGACCCAGCAACACTCATAACTGCAATAAACAGAGGAGAGGAGACACAAACACGACACAAAACAAACCAAAAGTAGTGAAACAAAAATTAATATTATCAACAACATTATCAATATTAGTTACAATTTCAACATAGCAGTGATTAAAAATCCCTCATTGACATTATCATTAGACATTTATAAAAAATTAAAACAATTAACAATAGTGTCACAGTGGCTTACACTTGCATCGCATCTCATAAGCTTGACAACACACTGTGTCCAATATTTTCACAAAGATAAAATAAGTCATATTTTTGGTTCATTTAATAGTTAAAACAAATTTACAATATTGCGATCAGTTGATAAAACATTGTCCTTTACAATTATAAAAGCTTTTTACAAAAATCTACTACTCTGCTTGCATGTCAGCAGACTCGGGTAGATCCTGCTGAAATCCTATGTATTGAATGAATGGGGGTTTTCAATAGGGAAAAAAATCGTTTTTTAATCGAGAATCGTGTTGAATTGAAAAAAAAAATCGATTTTGAATCAAATCGTGACCCAAGAATCGATATTGAATCGAATCGTGGGACACCCAAAGATTCATAGCCCTACCAGTTACTATGGTAATCTAATTAGTTATTATTATAATATAATTAGTTACTGTAGTCATCTAATTAGTTACTATGGTAATCTACGTCAGAGCAGCTCAGGCGAGGCACCAAGCAGTGTGGACGGGAAGCGTTTCCACAGACGCGGCAGGAGATTTTCACAACAAAGCTCTAAAGCTTAGTGATGTATCAGATATATCAGATTGTAGGTGGGTTTATTTTGTACCCTTCGCGTTCACATTTCACTGTTTGTTGCGTTTTTGTTGCGTTTCATTGACGTTCATATTTTGTCAATATTCAGTGTTTTATCCTTTGTAGAAAAAATTTAAATTCCATTACGTTTTTTTAAGGCGGTCTGTCATAACGTTTTTAGCATTCAATCAGACATTATTGTGAGGTTTTGCATTAGTGTTCATAAAAATAGATATACCGGCCCCCAGACACATTTTTTGGCACAGGTTCGGTGGCCACGGATGAAGCGCTGGCTGTCCAAAGTCGGGACCCGGGGTGGACCGCTCGCCTGTGCATCGGTTGGGGACATCTCTGCGCTGCTGACCTGTCTCCGCTCGGGATGGTCTCCTGCTGGCCCCACTATGGACTGGACTCTCACCATTATGTTAGATCCACTATGGACTGGACTCTCACAATATTATGCTAGATCCACTCAACGTCCATTGCACTGGTCGCCCTGGAGGGGGAGGAGGAGGGGGGGGGGGTCCTCTCCAAGGTTTCTCATTGTCCCACTGGGTTGAGTTTTTCCTTGCACTGATGTGGGATCTGAACCGAGGATGTTGTTGTGGCTTGTACAGCCCTTTGAGACACTTGTGATTTAGGGCTATATAAATAAACATTGATTGATTGATTAACCTTTAGCACGGATCTCACCAAGCCGTAGCGCTCTTCTCGCCCACCCGACCCACTGTAATTGTTTTTGTCCTTGTATTAAATAAACATTTCAGCTATTTCCGATTATGCCTTTTGCTCCACTTTCCCCATTTTGTCAGTTTTTTTTATGTTTAATTTTTTTTACTACATAATTAAAAAAAAAAATTTGAGCCATGCACTTTTGGCACCACTGCTTTTTATAATTCTTCGTCAGGGGTTGAGCGCCTGACACAAAGTGGACTGTGAGCAATCACAACTCTGGTTGACTATTTAGTTGGTTAACGGTAATTAAAGGGAAGCTTGATTCCGGATGGCTGAGTAGCGCTTATACAGCTGCAGCCGGCCCCCGTAGCTCCCACTCCCTCCCCTCTGTTGCAAGTTTTGTTGATTCTATGTAACTTGTTTATGTGTGCTATAGCTATGAGTTTTCTTTCCCTTGGCGTCAGTCTGGAACCCCTCCCTGGAGTCCAGCCTTTGACTGAATATTTTTTCACCATACATAAGAGATAGGTGTAGACTGCAATTTGATGGCAGTAAACTAACCTGACTCTTGCCAGACCCTTGTAGTTCGCTGAGCTCCACACAAGGGTCTGGGCTCGAAGGCAATGCAAACTCCTTCAAGATAGCAAAAAATAATGAACCAATCCGGATTTCATAGATGTGGCGTGGCGCCAAAGCGACTGTTTGATTCAAACAAGAATGGCGGCACGCAGCGAGGAGTCGTGTGCTGACATATTTTCTTTGCACAAACAACATCGATCGTCTACTGACATTGCTGCGTTGTTTCAGTGAACGTTCTCTAACGTTTCGCCCTGTCGTTATCCAATATGTCGGCTGTTATGTTTTGGATTCCCCAGCGTCGCTCTCATCAGCGTCACGGGTTGATTTCGATGTGAGTGGTTGAAGTAGCACGTCATTCAAGATAACGGACAAGTGGTTTATCCAATCACATACAATGATTTTTTTTCTACAAGGCCCCGCCTTCTGAAGTACATCTCCTATTGAGAAGTCTGGCGAGAGTCAGGTGAGCAGTAAACAACATCAAAACTAAATGTTCCATTGAGAATATAGAACATGGCGCTCAAAAATCTGTCAACATTTTTTTGGTACGATTTCGGTAAGCTATGAAGCCAAACAGATTGATGGATTGTCGGCGCATTAAACATACGAGTATTACTGTGGTGTGTGTTGACGGAGGCAAATATTTACATGTATCCATATTTATGTGTTACTTCTTTAATTTCATAGTCATATTACAAATAGCTAACGTTCCATATTGTACTCTTTTCCTTTTCTCATCATCTCATGAAAGAGTGCTTACATTGTGGGACCACCTTGAGCACGGAACGCAGGGAGGAGGAATCCTCCCTTCTTCCCGATAAGGGGACAATGGGCATGTGTTTGGGGTGAGAAAGATGAGGGCGGGGGGAGATATTGAAGAACAGAGTGTTTTCCGTGATGTTTTTCAGATCAACTTTGGCTACGCATTTTGTATGTGTTATTCAAGGCTGGTCTCTTCAAATATTTGAAAATAAATGACAAAATACCTAATCTGCTCTGGTGATCAATTTGAACTCAGTTTATGTGTCATCGAAAGAATTTGGGATTGACCAGCGTTTTAAATTCCCCTTGGAGGAACATCTGGTCAGACGCAACAGTGTATAAGGACCGCAAAATGGCACCTATTAGCAGACATATTACCTGGCGTTATATTTCGTAATATTATCCAAAACCAACTTTTCTAACCTTTTGGTACCTGCTGATCTGTATTTGGGATCTGCATAATTCCTGAAAATGTGTGCGAGTCCGCAATTGTAGTACGTGCCGACGCCGTAGTCATAAGCTTCTTTTTTTTCTCTACCTTCTTATGTGGCATTCATCTTCCACTGTAGCAATTTCTAATATAAAGTAGCGTAAAGTTCTTACTTATATCTGTCAGTAGACTAGCTATCAAAGAGCTAAAAACGGTAGTGGGTTTACGTAATTTACCCACGGAACTTTAGTTATTAGAGGGTTCCGGTCGGATGGTTTTCACGGATATTGAGTTACGTATATAAATATGCTGCTCCATTATTGATTTAAGTAATAAGAAAAAAATCATAATATACAATGAAAATTTCAACCTTACCCCTAACCTAAATAATAAATATAAATCGTTTGAGGTGCTTACTATGAGGTCTGTCACACCGCTACCTCTCGACCTGGCTGTTATCTACCGCCCCCCTGGGCCCTATTCGGACTTTATCAGTGAATTCTCAGAGTTCGTTGCTGATCTAGTGACGCACGCCGACAATATAATCATAATGGGGGACTTTAATATCCATATGAATACCCCATCGGACCCTCAGTGCGTGGCGCTCCAAACCATAATTGATAGCTGTGGTCTTACACAAATAATACATGAACCCACGCATCGCAACGGTAATACAATAGATCTAGTGCTTGTCAGGGGTGTCACCACCTCCAAAGTTATGATACTTCCATATACTAAAGTAATGTCCGATCATTACCTTATAAAATTTGAAGTTTTGACTCTTTGTCAACAAGCTAATAATAATAATAACTGCTATAGCGGCCGCAACATTAATGCTGCCACAACGATGACTCTTGCTGACCTACTGCCTTCGGTAATAGCACCATTCCCAAATTATGTCGGCTCTATTGATAAACTCACTAACAACTTTGACGATGCCTTGCGCGAAATTATTGATAGTATAGCACCGCTAAAGCAAAAAAGGGCCCCTAAAAGGCGCACCCCATGGTTTACAGAAGAAATTAGAGCTCATAAATTATCATGTAGAAAACTGGAACGCAAATGGCGCGCGACTAAACTTGAGGTTTTCCATCAAGCATGGAGTGATAGTTTAATAACTTATAAACGCATGCTTACCTTAGCTAAAGCTAAATACTACTCAAATCTCATCCGCCTCAACAAAAACGATCCTAAATTTCTGTTTAGTACAGTAGCATCGCTAACCCAACAAGGGACTCCTCCCAGTAGCTCCACCCACTCGGCAGATGATTTTATGAATTTCTTTAATAAGAAAATTGAACTCATTAGAAAGGAGATTAAAGACAACGCATCCCAGCTACAACTGGGCTCTATTAACACAAATACGACTGTATATACGACGGACACTGCCCTCCAAAATAGTCTCTCTATTTTTGATGAAATAACATTAGAGGAATTATTACAGCGTGTAAGTGGGATAAAACAAACAACATGTTTACTTGACCCACTTCCTGGGAAACTTATCAAGGAACTGTTTGTATTATTAGGTCCATCAGTGTTAAATATTATAAACTTATCACTTTCCTCCGGCACTGTTCCCCTAGCATTCAAAAAAGCGGTTATTCATCCTCTGCTCAAAAGACCTAACCTCGATCCTGACCTCATGGTAAACTACCGACCGGTCTCCCACCTTCCGTTTATTTCCAAAATTCTCGAAAAAACTGTTGCACAGCAGCTAAATGAACACTTAGTGACTAACAATCTCTATGAACCTTTTCAATCCGGTTTCAGGGCAAATCACTCTACGGAGACAGCCCTCGCAAAAATGACTAATGATCTATTGCTAACGATGGATTCTGATGCTTCATCTATGTTGCTGCTTCTTGATCTTAGCGCCGCTTTCGATACCGTCGATCATAATATTTTATTAGAGCGTATCAAAACACGTATTGGTATGTCAGACTTAGCCTTGTCTTGGTTTAACTCTTATCTTACTGACAGGATGCAGTGCGTCTCCCATAACAATGTGACCTCGGACTATGTCAAGGTAACGTGCGGAGTTCCCCAGGGTTCGGTTCTTGGCCCTGCACTCTTTAGTATTTACATGCTGCCGCTGGGTGACATCATACGCAAGTACGGTGTTAGCTTTCACTGTTATGCTGATGACACTCAACTCTACATGCCCCTAAAGCTGACCAACACGCCGGACTGTAGTCAGCTGGAGGCGTGTCTTAATGAAATTAAACAATGGATGTCCGCTAACTTTTTGCAACTCAACGCTAAGAAAACGGAAATGCTGATTATCGGTCCTGCTAGACACCAACATCTATTTAATAATACCACCTTAACATTTGACAACCAAACAATTAAACAAGGAGACTCGGTAAAGAATCTGGGTATTATCTTCGACCCAACTCTCTCGTTTGAGTCACACATTAAGAGTGTTACTAAAACGGCCTTCTTTCATCTCCGTAATATCGCTAAAATTCGTTCCATCTTGTCCACTAGCGACGCTGAGATCATTATTCATGCGTTCGTTACGTCTCGTCTCGATTACTGTAACGTATTATTTTCGGGCCTCCCTATGTCTAGCATTAAAAGATTACAGTTGGTACAAAATGCGGCTGCAAGGCTTTTGACAAAAACAAGAAAGTTTGATCATATTACGCCTATACTGGCTCACTTGCACTGGCTTCCTGTGCACTTAAGATGCGACTTTAAGGTTTTACTACTTACGTATAAAATATTACACGGTTTAGCTCCAGCCTATCTCGCCGATTGTATTGTACCATATGTCCCGACAAGAAATCTGCGTTCAAAGAACTCCGGCTTATTAGTGATTCCCAGAGCCAAAAAAAAGTCTGCGGGCTATAGAGCGTTTTCTATTCGGGCTCCAGTACTCTGGAATGCCCTCCCGGTAACAGTTAGAGATGCTACCTCAGTAGAAGCATTCAAGTCCCATCTTAAAACTCATTTGTATAATCTAGCCTTTAAATAGACCCCCCCTTTTTTTAGACCAGTTGATCTGCCGTTTCTTTTCTTCTCTCCTCTTCTCCCCTGTCCCTTGCGAGGGGGAGTTGCATAGGTCCGGTGGCCATGGATGAAGTGCTGGCTGTCCAGAGCCGGGACCCCGGGTGGACCACTAGCCTGTGCATCGGTTGGGGACATCTCTGCGCTGCTGACCCATCTCCGCTCGGGATGGTTTCCTGTTGGCCCCGCTGTGGACTGGACTCCCGCTGATGTGTTGGATCCACTGTGGACTGGACTTTCACAATGTTATGTCAGACCCACTCGACATCCGTTGCTTTCGGTCTCCCCTAGAGGGGGGGGGTTACCCACATATGCGGTCCTCTCCAAGGTTTCTCATAGTCATTCACCGACGTCCCACTGGGGTGAGTTTTTCCTTGCCCGTATGTGGGCTCTGTACCGAGGATGTCGTTGTGGCTTGTACAGCCCTTTGAGACACTTGTGATTTAGGGCTATATAAATAAACATTGATTGATTGATTGAATATGACCCCTGTAATGCGCCTTATGAAAAAAGACCTCATCGACAGTGCGCCTTTTAATCCGGTGCGCCCTATGGTCCGAAGAATACGGTACCTCTGTATAACTAAGCGGCAGTAAGTTCCTTTCGGCCTCTCCAAAGAACACAAACCGAGACGCGCACTTATCTTTGTAAACACTGCAAAAGACACTTTGGGCCGAGCTGTTTGGAAACCTTTCGGTTGTGTTGTGCCCCTGGCCTGCTGCACAGGAAAAGTAATAATATGTGTCAGCTGCCTGGGGGGCTACCCTCCATCACCCCCGCAGGCCAGAGATGCACTGATAGATTCCCTCTCTAATGTGGGACTGTTGTCTGAAGGCAGGCACCGCTTCGACAAAAGGACACCAGTGTGCTAATGTCACATGATGCGCACTAATGTGTTCAGAGATGATTATTATTCTCACTCCTAAATCTACTCAACCGATATCTAATAAGTTTCATGGAGGCTCCCTGAACTGATCCCTTTGGGGGGAATTCAGTCCATTTTAAAGGATCGGGAAACTAGTTCTATTGTACACTGTTTTTAAATTGTTTTGATTGAAACATTGTATTTTCTACTTATTGCATGTATTTACATTTATGTTGTAAGTAATTTAGAGCACATTTGATTTGAGACATATACAAAACGTCAAGGGTCTCAAACTTGCTGCCTGTGGGTCATTTACAGTCCGCATATTTTTTAATTGCTGGAAATAATACACTACTGTTCAAAAGTTTGGGGTCACCCAAACAATTTTGTGGAATAGCCTTCATTTCTAAGAACAAGAATAGACTGTCGAGTTTCATATGAAAGTTCTCTTTTTTTGGCCATTTTGAGCGTTTAATTGACCCCACAAATGTGATGCTCCAGAAACTCAATCTGCTCAAAGGAAGGTCAGTTTTGTAGCTTCTGTAACGAGCTAAACTGTTTTCAGATGTGTGAACATGATTGCACAAGGGTTTTCTAATCATCAATTAGCCTTCTGAGCCAATAAACAAACACATTGTACCATTAGAACACTGGAGTGATAGTTGCTGGAAATGGGCCTCTATACACCTATGTAGATATTGCACCAAAAACCAGACATTTGCAGCTAGAATAGTCATTTACCACATTAGCAATGTATAGAGTGTATTTCTTTAAAGTTAAGACTAGTTTAAAGTTATCTTCATTGAAAAGTACAGTGCTTTTCCTTCAAAAATAAGGACATTTCAATGTGACCCCAAACTTTTGAACGGTAGTGTATGTCAATCCCGGGTAGACACAGCTGTAATACACTTTTCCGCCACATGTGGCAGTAATGACAATCTCAAACGAACAGAAGAAGTCCTGAGGTAAAGTCATAGAAGTTTGTTCAGTGCTAACATTATGATTAAAGTGGTCAAGCTGTATTTTCATTTGCGGTTTAATGTATATGACGGTTTAGTGACAAATCGTATTCATTATTAATTGTATTTCTTTTAGCACAACATATTTGTATGTAAATGTATTTTTCGTCAGTTTTTTACGATTCCCTTCTTATGCGGTATATTTGATTAGTACTTATTTTTCTAATCAGCCTGACCTAAGTCTAAGGCAGTGGTTCTTAACCTTGTTGGAGGTACCGAACCCCACCAGTTTCATATGCGCTTCACCGAACCCTTCTTTAGTGAAAAATAAAATGTTTTTTTTTTCAAAATCAAGACAAAGTTATATGTTTTTGGTAACACTTTAGTATGAGGAACATATTCTAAGTAACAAAGACTTAATTTAGAGTTATTTGGTTAGGGTTAGGGTTAGGGTTAGGGTTAGAGGGTTAGGGTCAGGGTTAGAGGGTTAGGGTTATAATAAGGCCATGCCGAATAAGGCATTAATAAGTACTTAATAATGACTAGTTAAGAGCCAATATGTTACTAATTTGCATGTTAATAAGCAACTAATTAATGGTGAATATGTTCCCCATACTAAGGTGTTACCATGTTTTTTTACTGGTGCACAAAATGAGCCGTGCATGAACATCACCTTGTTCAAACAACAAAACCAACACAGTGCATAAACTCACAACAACTTACACACCTGCAAATCAGTGTGACTTCTGCTGTTGCCGTACCCGTAATACGCCGATAGGGAGAAGTTTTTATTTACAGGATGAGTCGGGTGTGTCTTGACCTCCGCCGAACCCCTGAGCCAGACTCACCGAAACCCTAGGGTTCGATCGAACCCAGGTTAAGAACCACTGGTCTAAGGTCTATGTGCTTATTATATTCGGGTTGTATACAAGCCTGGGTGCATGTTAGTCAACACACGCACACACGCAGCACTTGCAAGCAGAAACTATGTGAAGACAACTTTTCGGACTATAAGGCGCAGTTAAAATCCTAATGTACGGAATAATTTTGGTTGTGCTTACCGACCTTGAAGCAATTTTATTTGGTACATGGTGTAATGATAAGTGTGACCAGTAGATGGCAGTCACACACAGGAGATACGTGTAGACTGCAATATGACTCAAGTAAACAACACCAACATTGTATATGTTCCATTGAAAATATAGAACATTACACACGGCGCTCATAAATCTATCAAAATGTTTTGGTACGACTTTGGTAAGCTATGAAGCCGCACCGCTTGATGGATTGTACTGTGCTTCAACATACGAGTATTATTATGGTGTGTGTATAAGGTAAGACACACCATCTGGCGTTTTGTTTCGCAATATTATGCAAAAGCAACTTTTCTTGCCTTCTGGTACCTGCTGATCTGTATTTGGGATCTGCATAAAAAAATTTGTGCGCGTCCGCCTTTGTAATCTGTGACGACACCGTTGTCGATAAGCTTCTTCTTTTTCTCTATCTTCTTGTTATGGGACATTCATCGTCCACGGTTGCCATTTCTAATATAAAGTATTGTAAAGTTCTTACTTATATCTGTCAGTAAACTCGCCATGAAAACGCTAAAACATACCGGTGTAGTGAGTTTACATTATTCACCCAAGAAACTTTAGTTATTAGAGAGTTGCGGTCCGACGGTTTTTTTACGTTTTCCATCTTTTGACACTCCTTCCACACCCGTCCTTGCACGCTACACCGCTACAACAAAGATGATGGGGAGAAGACGCTGTTGAAGGTGGTTTTTGCTTGCTTTTTACCAAAGAAATGAGTAAATAAAACAATACTGACCAGTTACAACGTGGCTGGTGATCACTATTCGTCTCGGAGTATACGTATGTAAAGTTGTGGTCAAAAGTTTACATACACTTGTAAAGAACATAATGTCATGGCTGTCTTGAGTTTCCAATCATTTCTACAACTCTTATTTGGTTGTGATAGAGTGATTGGAGCACATACTTGTTGGTCATAAAAACATTCATGAAGTTTGGTTCTTTTATGAATTTATTATGGGTCTACTGAAAATGTGACCCAATCTGCTGGGTCAAAAGTATACATACAGCAATGTTAATATTTGGTTACATGTCCCTTGACCACAGAACTTTCCTCCAGAAGGTCTTATCTTTGTCCATGTGATGTCAGATGAAACAAAAATTGAGCTGTTTGGCCACAATACCCAGCAATATGTTTGGAGGAGAAAAGGTGAGGTCTTTAATCCCAGGAGCACCATACCTACCGTCAAGCATGGTTCTGGTAGTCTTATGCTCCGGGCCTGTTTTTATTGAGACAAAGATTATTTATGTATTTAATATTTGTATATTTACTATGGTACATTATTTATTTATTATTTATCTGTTCACTGTTCTGTTACAGAGAACAAGGAAATTGGATAACATTGTTATGGCATGAAAAGGGGTAGGATTAAATAAGCTCTGCTTCTTCCTACTCCTTTTCGGACGTGCTGTAATGAAATGACTGGAACTGTGTGATGCATAACATTGTATTGTATGCATGTTCAAAATAAACTGAAACTGAACTGAACTAAACGGTTTTGCTGCCAATGGAACTGGTGCTTTACAGAGAGGAAATGGGACAATGAAAAAGGAGGATTACCTCCAAATTATTCAGGACAACCTAAAATCATCAGCTTGGGCGCAGTTGGGTGATCCAACAGGACAATGACCCC